>NC_064811.1:117802513-117892997 GCF_023721935.1 Panthera uncia
AGACAGAATCTCAAGCAGGCTCCAGGCTCTGAGCTGTCAGCACAGAGCCTGACGCGGGGTTCAAACTCATGAACCATGAGATCATGACCTGAGCCAAAGTCAGACGCTTAACCCACTAACACCCGGGCACCCCTAACAATTGCCTTTTAAATTAATGCCATGTCCTGGTGACTGTTGGGTAGTGATTAGCAATTTGAAAGATGCTATACAAAAAAGAAACTGATATCTTCTGTTCTCAAGGCATTTTCTTAGAAGAAAAGAGATGAGGTAAAGGAGGAAAATTCTCTTTCTTCTCCCTTTTCTCCTGCTAAGCCTAGGGGTTGAGAGAGAGTGGTTTTAGAAGTCACCAGAAAAGTAAAGGAGCTCCTTGAGTTTCTACTGTGCCTCTTACTAGTACTCTGGCAGGTGGCAAACATTGGGGATTTGCCGGCACATGAATTCAGGGTGTTTTAATTGAAATATATTCATCAGTGCACTTAGGTAGAGGGAGGTTTCCAGGCTGACTGCCCCCTGACTTCCATGTATGATGTATTCAAGACTGTGAAATGATCCTGTGGAGACTTGATAGGTATCTCACAAGCTTGGCTGACAAATTAGTCAGAAATACTCACCATAGTAATGAGAGAAAAGGCCTTGGACCTGGGGCAAGGCAGACAACAATCAGAAACAAATGGAATTACAAAGCAAACCTCAGTGGGTTAAGGCACCGTGAGAGCTGAATGGGTCCCAGTCAGAAAGTGACAGATGGTCAGTTCCTAAGGAGAGGTGCCAGAGTCAAAGAGCAGACCACAAGATCACCAGTCACAGACTTTGACATAGAAGATGAGCAGAGAATCTAGTGAGCAGGTGGAGAAAGGGCATTGCTGAGGAATCCCAGAAGAACCAAGGGTAGTATAAGGATATTACATCCTAAGCTAGTACCTATACCCTTTCACCTGCTGGTCAACCCACAAGGGCATAGTCAACTCCCAGAAACAATCATAGGGCAAGGGGATGGCGTAAAAAAAAAAAAACAAAAAAAAAAAAACTGAGTAATATCTCAAGACTTGACTATTTAAGTGTTTGTGCTGGGGAAAATTTATGAGATGACACTAAATTTTATATTTTTACCCTCACTCCAACCCCTCCACCCAGTTCTTATAAAAAACAACAGTTTAATTATCAAAAAAAAAAAAAAAGAAACTCTTTTTCTTCCTCATGTCTGAGAATAGTGTGACAGAATCCCAATCATACTGTATGTCATTGTGATATTGTTTTTGTTGTTACATAAGCTCATTTATAAATGATATAATTCTTCAGATCATTTCATATACCAGTGTCAGATATTTTTAGTATAACAATGTTATAAAAGCCATTAAACCTTCTTTCAAATAAGGCATGTTATGTGTTCTTCAAAGATGCTAATAAAGGAATCCTGGTACCTACAGGTAGGAGACACATCGATGTATTTCTGTTGTCAATGTATATTGAGTATACTATTTTATCATGTAACTGTCATGTTAATATTAATGGATAAAATTTTGGAACATAGAGACTGTGGCCCAAATGTGAAGTTAAATGCTACACTGAGACAATTTTTAGATAATTCTAGTAAAGTATTCACTTCTACAACCCATAGCAACAAAAGTATATTTTCTCTAAACTTGGCTTTTTATGTGTAACTATCATATAAATGTTTCCTTAGGGGGAAAAGACAAGCTATTCTTTTTTAAAATGAATATGTGCTTGTATCACACATCTATTCATATATTAATTTCTTTAAATGAAGACTTTGGAATGTATTTGCCATTAACAACTTGTCTTTGTAAAGAATTATAGCTACCAGTTTAAAGTAGATACCTATTTCAAGTAATAATACTTTCATCTTACTGCGAAACAACTCTGAATATCTGGTCAAGTACAGCAATAAATACAATAATATGAACTTTTATTATCTAGCGGTCTTTTTGGAAATAAGACACAATGTATTTGAAATGAACAGATTTTGGAGTGGAGCTTTTAGAGAAGATTAAGCATTATAGTAAAGTTTTTATTGTACTATTTTTACTAGAAAAATATTATTCAGTTTTAATAGTTATTTTAATTTCACGAAGCTTGCCCTGTGTTCTTAATGAAGAGCAACAAAATTAAGAGAGAAAAGGGACAATTTGAAAACACATCACTTATAGGAAATTCGGCAAAGGAAAAATGAGTGATTGAAAAATACCTATACCAGTGTTCAGAATTGAGAGGCCACACGGAGGTGCCAACTCCCCACCAAGAACATGAGATGATAGAAATATGACTCTTTCTTGATCATCAAACTGTAAGATCTTGACATTACCTAAAAGCACAGAACTCGCAAGACGTATTTCCTGATAGGATGTATAAACTCCTTAAAGAGGTGTCTGTATCTCTTAAGGTCTAGGGATGGAGGCTGGGGGCACAGCACTGTTAGTGCCCATCCAAGCACTATCCAGAGAGGGAGAAGCTTTAGTTAGCTGGTAACTAAAGGCAACTAGTTTAGGCTGTAAGTTACCTGGTCAGTTAGCTAAGTCAGTCCCAGTCATTCGATGGGTGAATTAATCCTCTGTGTTGATTCTGTGCACATAAAACAATCTGCTGATTCATGTCTATATGCATGTATTCATACAGGTTTCCTCATTTTAGGTGTACCTATAGAGAAAGAATGCACTGGTCCTGTAAGTACAGATACTTCAGTCCATGTGAAAATTACATTTCACTTTCTGAATAAATAGCTCTTTTTATCAGTTTGAGTGTTCTATTAATAGGATGCTGGCACTACATCCAAATCTCTACTCTCTCACCAAAGTCACAAATGACCCTGTGAGGCCCATTGGGAGATATCCAGCCTGATTTCATGCTCAGTGGCTGAAAGGAACTTTATTTTTTAATAGTCATGGCATTTTAGTATAATAAATGCTGAGTCTTAGTTTCCCTCTTACAGCGAGGATAATAGTCCTTATATGCCTATATCATCTTGCCAGTACTTTGCTTGGCAAACACTCCTGGATCCTACTTCTGGTGCCTTGCACTCAATTTCTTGGCTTGAAGAGCCTGCTTCCCATAATAGAGGGTGACTATTCTGGATAATTCTAGGTAATTGCTTTCCTAGCTTCCCCTGAAGTTGGAGCATGGAGTTATTACTCAGTCCTGGACAACAAGAACCCTGTAGGGAAATTATGGGAAGTTTTCCTCCCTAATGAAAATCACATTTGACAAGCTGAAAAACAAAGGGGATACTTCAACATACACTTCTTCTTTCTAAAGCTTTCAAAATAAAATTTTCACTAGTAGAGTTTTCCTTTGGGGGCAGCAGAAAATGGGAGAGGACAAGAGGAGTTTGAATTCTTTGGTGCATGTGGTATGATTCCTCTCTGACTTGAGAGTCATGCCTTCCCTTTTCTTACAACCGTTGCTGGAACTGACACAGACCAGGACTCAACTGTGGCAGCTACCTAATTGTATTACCAAAGCAGTGAATCTGTCTCTCTTTATCTCTCCTCTCTCTCTTTCATATCACCCCCTGCCACACACACACACACACACACACACACACACACACACACAACGTGAGCTGAAACAGCTAGGCACTTGACAAGTAAAACAACTTCAAAAACGGAGGAAAACAAAGTGGATAGAATACGCAGTGTGAAAAAGAAATATTGGAATGGACTAATATTTTATAATAGCATTGATAATGTTCCAAATAGATATAAAGAAAGAACTTCGCAATATAAAAAAGAATCAAAATGTATTTTAAAAATAAAAAACAGGGGCGCCTGGGTGGCTCAGTCGGTTAAGCGTCCGACTTCAGCTCAGGTCACAATCTCGCGGTCCGTGGGTTCGAGCCCCGCGTCGGGCTCTGGGCTGATGGCTCAGAGCCTGGAGCCTGCTTCGGATTCTGTGTCTCCCTTTCTCTCTGTGCCTCCCCCGTTCATGCTCTGTCTCTCTCTGTCTCAAAAATAAATAAATGTTAAAAAAAATTAAAAAAAAATAAAAAACAGAAAACAGAAACTATGAAAAATAAAATTATTAAAACAATAAATCAGGTTAAGTAGATGGATAACAGCCAAAAACGAAAATAGTATGTTGAATAACACATTGAGGAATTCTCCCAGAAAGCACCGGGTAATAACAGAAAAGTAAAAAATATGGATAGCAGGAAGAAAAGCCTAAATATTTGGCTAATAGGAATCTCAGAAGAAGAAGAAAATTGAAAAGAGGCTATAACTGAAGAAGTAATGGACATAATCATCAAAATTAAAAATGAGAGACTCTGGGCCACCTGGGTGGCTCAGTTGGTTGAGTGTCTGACTCCTTATTTCAGCTCACATTGTGATCTTCATAGTTTGTGAGATTGAGCCATGTGATGGGCTGGGTGTGGAGACTACTTGGGGTTCTCTCTCTCTTTCTCTCCCTCTCTCTCTCTCTCTCTCTCTCCCTCCCTCTCTCTCTCTCTCTCCCTCCCTCTCTCCCTCTGCCCTTCTACCGCACCCCCCTCAAATAAATAAACATTAAAAAAAATTATGAGAGACTCTGATCGAAAGGGTTCACAGAAAAAAAAAAAACCTCAAAATCTATGCACATTAGAATGACACTGAAGAAAATTAAAGATACGTTCTAAAGGCTTCAAGAAACAGATAAACTACAAAAAAAAATTAGAGTTACATCAGGTTTCTCAACAGCATCATTGGAAGTTAGAAGATAATGGAATAATACTTTTAAGATATTGAATAAAAATATTTTTGTTCATAGAATTTTATACCTGGCCAAACTGCCAGTCACCTGTAAGAACATAATTGCCTTAGAAGTTTGGTGGGCAGAATTCTAAATGGCCCCCAAGATTGCTGACTGTGTGTACACATCCACATAATCCCCCTGGACTTGTAAACGTGATGAATTTTACTTCTGTGGTGAAATTATGTTATTGTCTGGGTGGGCCTTTTGCAAACACACGAGCCCCTTTAAGTCTAGATCTAGAGGTCAGAGACAGAGACTCAGAGATCTGAAACAACAGACGCTCTCTTGCTTGCCATGAAGAAACGACTGCCAAATTTTGGAGAGGTTGACATGGCAGGGAATGGCAAGCAGGCTCTAGGAGCTGAAAATGGCTTTTGGCAAATAGCCAGCAAGAACTAGATTCTCCCAACAACCAGAATGAACTTGAAAGTGGATTTTTTTCCCCAGTGAACTCCAGACAAGAACCCAGCTTGGCCAACATCTTGTTTTCAGCCACGGGAGACACTGAGCAGAGGACCCAGGTCTCCAAGCAGACTCCTAACGCACTGAGACTGAGATAATAACTTTGTGTTGTTTTAAGCTGCTAACTGTACAGTAAATTGTTCCACAGCAGTAAAAACGAATGCAGAAGTCTTGCCACATAAATACTTTATCAAAAACAACTAGTGTTTTCAAAGAAGAAAAATCCAGGAAATACTTCAAGATGAGAACAAATGAACAGAAAAGTATACTCTTATTTCACTAACAGACATGGCTTAAAAAGCTCCTAAATAAAATATTAGCTAATTCCAGCCATATCCATTTGTTTTAAAAATTATGATTAAGTGCAGTTACTTTCAAGATGTTTGACCTGGTGTCACATGAGAATAAAACAGTTTTTGGTTTTTTTGTTTCTTGTTTGGTACTTTTTTGTTGTTGTTATGGTTAAAAAATAAGATAAAATAAATAAAAGATTGCTTTCTAAAATTCCATTTTCTTGGGGCTCCTGGGTGGCTCAGTCGGTTGAGCGGCCGACTTCGGCTCAGGTCACGATCTCGCGGTCCGTGAGTTCGAGCCCCGCGTCGGGCTCTATGCTGACAGCTCAGAGCCTGGAGCCTGTTTCGATTCTGTGTCTCCCTCTCTCTCTGCCCCTCCCCTGTTCATGCTCTGTCTCTCTCTGTCTCAAAAATAAATAAACGTTAAAAAATTAAAAAAAAATTCCATTTTCTTAAGATTATTTAGCTAAAGATGCATGCAGCTTCATCTTCAAAAATGTTTCTCTTTTTTAAAGTTTAAAATTCTCTTTGATCAGTATTCAAGATTACCTATTTGTGAGACATTGATGAAATGTTGAGGGACATATCAAGATGGAAAAAAAAAAGCATGGGTTTCTGGCCTTTTGAGGATTATATTACAGTAGGAGAGACTGTGGCACAAAAATAATATAATATCAGGTAAAATAGAATGCATGCCATCAAAATGTAATGTAAAATAAGATGAATGGGGTTTTGTCTCTATCCTCAATGACATCATGTAGCTTTAGGTTTGAGTTTCCAGTATTTTTAAAACTGCATTGTGAGAATAGAATCTAGCGCTGCAAGTGACTCCTGATGAGGATAGTGTCAGAGAAATGTAATTACCTGTTCATGGTCACATGGTTAAGCCACAAGATTCTGACACAATGTTTCACAGTGTTTACTTTCTAAATTGGGAGTCTAGATTCACCACCTGTTGCTAAATTTGGTTCACAACTCTGTCTTAATATTATTTTTAGCTATTTCAGTATTTGAAAATTATTTCCTTGAATTACATCTGGTGTGCATACTTTCTTGAGTTGCTACAGGTATGAGTATGTATATGATGATTTGACCACCTTAACAATTGTGAGCCTCCAAGGGCATCTGAGTCCGAAATTGCTTCTGAATCTCTGGTCTACAGCATATGCCAAATACTACCTGAAGTGCGGTACTTGTGGTTCCCAGAAACCTGTCAGGTTCCACTTAAGTTCTGCTTCTTTGAATTTACAGCTCCCACTTCCTGGGACAAACATGACCATTCTTTCTTTTTTTGAACCGAGTGTTATTTATATCAAGACTCCGCTAAGCAACTACCTCCCTAGGAAATTGAATCAGCCTAGTTTTGCCATATCTCCTATTTGTAAGCACTGCATCCTGAATTTATCTCTAACAAAACACCTTTACTGTATATATATTGCAATCACCCCTTTACTTCCAGATGAATTGATGATGGGTATTACCTATTCATCTTTGAATCTCTAGTGCTGTAGGATATCTCTGACACATAGAAAAAATTAAATAAATGTTTATTGACAAAATGTTATTTTGTTAAATGATATGGAGAGGTAAAAATGACATGAGAGTTCCATATTTATTTATACTTTTCCAGAAAAGTACTCTGACATAAGCACATTCTTGGGATTTGTGATTTAATATTGAATGCTTTTTGTCCTTAATTATATTTTTAAATCTTCTA
The DNA here is from genome assembly GCF_023721935.1 of Panthera uncia. Taxonomy (NCBI): domain Eukaryota; kingdom Metazoa; phylum Chordata; class Mammalia; order Carnivora; family Felidae; genus Panthera; species Panthera uncia. Next base: position 117,809,729 of record NC_064811.1, read on the forward strand.
GGAAAAATAATTATACATCTTAAATTATAGAAACAGTATTAATAGCCATATGGTACTGAAAAGGGGGAATAACAAAGAACTTTACCTTTTAAGTTGTTTTTGAAAGTATGGCTTAATAAAGTTGATCTAGACCAAAGGAAAATAAAATACACGAGTGAATAACAAGGAAATTCATAATGTTTATGGTAAAGCCTACTATAGTGAAGACTTGTTTGAGCTGTGAGTCTCTATGACCAATAATCTTGCCAGTTGAAGACTCTGGCTAAGGGAGGCAGCTCCTCCTGGCAGGTACACTTTGAGGTTTGGATTTACCACCTCCCAATCACATCTAGCTATTAGCTTGTTTGGGGGTTCTTTTCAAAAATAAATCCCTGACTCAAGGATCCCTCTCTGGCCTGCTATTTCCATTTTGGGGTGGTTCAACTCAGACTCCATAATGGACAAGGTGGGAAGACTATGTAAGGCTGTCCTTGTCAAATGGAAATGGTGTATTCAAGAATGAAATTGATCTGGTTCCAGTGGCTTCTTGATTTTACGGGAAAAAGCAGAAGCTATCTCATTGGGAGAAACTTTATCCCCTACTGTGCTGCCTGAAGCTTAGCCACTGGATATTCTTGTTTCAAGAAGACTCCTCTAAATATCTGGGCCTACTTCACGTACAGCTTGGTCAAGCTGAAACCCAATGTTGTCTACTGGATTGCAGCCACAGTTCAGCCTCAGTCCCAGCTATGCAGGATCAAAAATAGAAAAGGTTACTTGTCAGTTGCAGGACTCAAAGCATTTCTCATTGGTCTTTCCAAAACTACACTCCCTAACTTTGTTACACTTTATTCACTCTTCAACATTTGTGAATGAACTGGCTGTTTGGTTTGTCAGTTGGAAAACTACAGATGGCAAATTAAAGAGAGTTCTTTTGGGGGCCATGAACTATAGAAATAAAATCATGATTAATAATGGTACTGTCTGAGTCACACAAATAGATGCTCATGATAAGGGCTTGTTTTCTGATGATACCACATGGAATCAAGCTACTAATGGAGGCTTCTACACTCAGATGCCACCATTGCTGTCTGATTCACCATAGTACCAGACATAGCAACACATAAACCATCAGAGACTCGGCACAAAGTAAAGGACTCCTGCTTTTGATTTAGAGGGTACCACTCTCAGACCTAGGACTCCTATCCAAAATTGACCAATTTGTCTTGCCCTGGGGACACTACATCACACAGAGCATTGCCCCTGTTGTTACTAGAAGATAGTGTATGTTAGGCCTTTGAACCCTTTCAGGGCTATCAGTCATGCCTCACTTACATTAACACATTTTCAGGTTACAGTATTGTTATAGTCTGATCAGCCAACTCTAGCCATGTTATTGTGTCCCATAGAATAATCTATGTCATGGTTTTTACTTTCTGGGCCATCTGCAATTGGGAAATAATGTACCTTTGATCACAAAAGCCAGTCAACAATGGGTAATGGCACTCAATAGGTATGGTAGGCTGATCCTACCCTGATGTTTAAAGTCCTGTTGATGGTAGCTTTACTAAATGTTGTGTAAGACAACTAAATATATTTTGTCCTAACTTCTTTCAGTCAGATTAACTGACAGGATGGTATACTCACAAGAAAATTTGCCAGAAGCCACGTGGTGTAAAAAGCAGAGGTTCATAATGTGAGGACAATTGAGATATCACCTCACACCTGTCAGAATGGCTAAAATCAACAACACAAGAAACAACAGCTGTTGGCAAGGATGTGGAGAAAGGGGAACCCTCCTGTACTGTTGAGGAGAATGCAAACTCGTGCAAGCCACTCTGGAAAACAGTATGGAGGTTCCTCAAAAACATCAAAATAGAACTACCCCACAATCCAGGATTGTATGACTAGGTATTTCCCCAAAGAATAAAAAAAATACTAATTCAGAGGGATCCATGCAACCCAATGTTTATAGAAGCATTATCCACAATAGCAAAATTATGGAAACAGCCCAAATGGCCCTTCAGGTTTTGTGTTTCTGTGTGTAAGGTGTCCAGAAGCACTGATATCCTTAATTCTGAACCATTTTTTTAAGGATTTTTTGTAATAGACTTTATTTTTTAGAACAGTTTGAGGGGTATGGAGAAATTGCACAGCAAATATAGAGAGTCCCATATACTGCTTACCAGCCTTCACCACCACACCCACCTCATGGTTTCCCCTTTTATTAACATCTTGACCTAGTGTGCTATATTTGCTACAAATGATGAACCAATATTGATATATTATTAACTAATAAAGACCTTAGTTTACATTCAGGTTTACTCTTTATGTTCTACAATTCTCTGGGTTTTGGCAAGTGTTTAATATCACGTAGCCACCATTTGAGTATCGTTCAGAATGATTGCACTGCCTTAAAGATGTCCCGTGTGCCATCTATTCATCCCTCTCCTCTTACCAATGACCCCTTGACAACCACTGTTCTTTTTGCTTTCTCTATGGTTTTGCCTTTTCCAGAATGTCATATATTTGGATTCACAGTATGCAACATTTTCAAACTGGTTTCTTTAGTAATACCTATTTAATGTTCCAGCATGTCTTATCCAGTCCTGATAGCACATTTCCTTATATCACTGATAATAGTCCATCGAATGCATGTACTGTGGCTTGTTTAGTCCCCTATTGAAGGGCACCATGGTTGTTTCCAAGTTTTGGTAATTATGAATACCGTTAGTGTAAACATTCATGCCTAGGTTTTTGTGTGGATGTAAGTTTTCAATTCATTTGGATAAATACCTAAGAGTGTGATTGCTGGATCATATGGTAAACATATGTTTAGTATTATAAGAAGCTGCCAAACTGTCTTCCAAAGTGGCTGTACCATTTTGCATTCCCATCGGAAATGAATGAGAACTCCTGTTGCTCCACATCCTTCTCAGCATTTGATGTTGTCACCATTTGGTGTCACAAACCCACGGCATGCATAACATCCAGCTGGGTCTCCCTATATTACCCCGTAGGACTTGGAGGCCTGGGCAACCCATGCAAGTAGACTGTTACTTATGCTGTTTGCTGTGCCCTGAGGGATAAAGTCTTTAGTCTCTGACTCAGTAGTCTCAAGCCTTCTCTGCCAGAACCTACACAACTGTGCCAAGCAAACTTGATAAAGGGTAAAATCGCAGACTTTTTACCGTCCTTAGCATGCATTCCACCAAGAAAATATCTTACACAAAAATGTCTATTGTAGCTTTATTCATAACAGCACACATTTGGGAACAAACTAAATATCCAACAAGAGGTGAGTGGATAAACAGATTCTGGTGTTTCATACATTGGAGTACTACTTAGCAAAATGAAGGAATGACTTGCTGATTGGCACAGCCACACGGATGGAAATCTATGACATATGCTGACCAAAGTAAGGCAGACGTGAAAGTGCACAGGCGGTATGGCTCCACTTATATGAAACCCTAGGATTTGCATAATGAATTTGTGGTTCTAGAAATGAGCACAGTGCTTGCTGCTGGGTGGCAGAGATTGACTGGGAAGGAAATTTCTTAGAGGAGAGAGATCTTGGCAAGGATGTAGTTTCTACAGTTGCATTTTAAAAACTGATCCGGGGCGCCTGGGTGGCTCTGTCGGTTAAGCGTCCGACTTCAGCTCAGGTCACCATCTCGCGGTCCGTGAGTTCGAGCCCCGCGTCGGGCTCTGGGCTGATGGCTCAGAGCCTGGAGCCTGTTTCCGATTCTGTGTCTCCCTCTCTCTCTGACCCTCCCCCGTTCATGCTCTCTCTCTCTGTCTCAAAAAATTAATAAACGTTAAAAAAAAAAAGTTTAAAAACTGATCCAACTGCACATGCAAGGTCTTTGTACCACTGTGAATTATACCTTAAGAAATAACAACAACAACCAAAACAACCCTAGATGAATAAAAACATGATATGAAATTTCCAAACCAATGAAATCTAATTCAAGCCACCAGTATAACAAAAAGGAATAAATAAAGAAGAAAACAAGAATATGTGTAAATGGAAAACAAACCAAATAAGTGGCAGAGATGAAAAATAACAGCATAGGGAATATAGTCAGTAATATTGTGGTAACAGTGTCTAGTGACAGAAGATGACTATGCTTATCATGGTATTGACTAATGTATACACCTGAAACTGATATAACATTGCATATCAAGTATACTTCATTATTTTTTTTAATGTTTGTTTATTTTTGAGAGAGAGAGCGCAAGTGGGGAAGGGGCAGAGAGAAAGAGCAACAGAGTATCCAAAGCAGGCTCCACACTGATGGCAGAAAGCCAGGTGCGGGGCTCAAACTCCCAAAGCCCTAGATCATGACCTGAGCCCAAGTCCGAAGCTCAGTCAGCTGAGCCACCCAGGTGCCCCCTATACTTCAATATTTAAAGAAAAACAAACAAAAAACTGAAGGAAAAAAGAAAACAAAATAGATAGTCAGATAGTCAAAATATTTAAATAACCACGGCTAATTCTTTTCAAAAGACGGAAGTTTTCAGACTAAGCTATATAAAATAAATTTTAAAAAACAAATGTTAAAACTCTAGTCATTAGTACTACTCTCTCTCTCTCTCTCTCAAAAATAAATAATAAAGATTAAAAAAAAATTTTAAAAAAGGGGTGCCTGGGTGGCTCAGTTGGTTGAGCAATTGACTTCGGCTCAGGTCATGATCTCGCGGTTCATGGGTTCAAGCCCTGCATCAGGCTCTGTGCTACCAGCTTGGAGCCTGGAGCCTGCTTCAGATTCTGTGTCTCCCTCTTTCTCTGCCCCTCCCATTCTCATACTCTCTCTCTCTCTCTCTTGCTCTCGATAATAAATAATAAATATTTAAAAAAATTAAAACAAAATTCTAGTCTTAGTGCTTTGAAAGAGGCACCTGTAAAACAATATGAAGCCAAATGGTTTAAGGCTAAAGGACCAAAAATAATGTAACAAGCAAAAAACTAACTAAAAGAAATGCTTTATGATACTATCAGAAAATATGCATTCCCAGTCAGACAAAAGAAATTCAATGTGACAGTTTTATATTATTGTTATAAGGTACAATCTACCAACATGTTCTAGCTCATGAATCTTTTAATGCACCTAACAGAATACCTTTAAAGTAAAGGAAAAACGGTTAGAAATTTTAAAAGTACCTGACAAAAGGACAGTCATAGTTCGGTCATCTAATAAAGTTCTCTTAAAAACTGGCAGATAATACAGACACAATGTATCAGTATGTATGACCTGGCAAATTCTGTTAATAATATTGTACATTAAACCTAAAAACATTTTCTAGTGTTGATTGAATAGTCACACATTTGATCATGTAATAGGCCAAAAATGAATTTGCAAACATTTCTCCTTAAAAGTTTGCAGGGAAAGTAGCACTCTGCTGTACAGTTGGTAATACAAACAGTTCTAACTACTTTGTAAGGCAATTTGGACATATCTAACAAGATTTCAGATGCACATATATTTTGTCCCAAAGGACTTTGCCTCCAGGGATATATATGACAAAATTACTCAATATGTGCAGAAGGATATATATTGTAATAGCAAAAAACTGTAGGGGCACCTGGGTGGCTGTATCAGTTGAGTGTCTGACTCTTGATTCTGGCTTGGGTAATGATCGTAGGGTTGTGGGATCAAGCCCTGCACTGGGCATGGAGCCTGCTTAAGATTCTCTCTCTCTCTCTCTCTCTCTCTCTCTCTCTCTCTCTTTCTCTACCTGTGCCCCTCTCCTCCCACTTGTGCTCTTTCTCTTGTGTTCTCTCTCTCTGAAACAAACAAACCAAAAACAAACAAAAACCAAAAACTGTCAACGATCTAATTAAATCACAATCAGGAGACTGGCTATATCATGGTAAACGCATACTATGGAAAAGTATGAATTCATGAAAAAGATATACGTATATATCCCACTGCTCAGTGCCACGTGAGATTGAAAGGATTACTCAGAGTCCAAATGGTGTGGAACAAAGAGAAGCCAGGGAGGACTGCACCAAGAAAAACTCCCTCAAGCAAGAGAGGGCTGGGTGCGGCCCCAACCTGGATAGCTCTCTTGTGTTTATTGGGGAGTGAACAATAGTATGTGAAAATGAAAGCAGAAAAACAAGTTAATAAATCACGTGAAATATACCATGACTCTACGTGCCTGCCTGCACATATATGTTAGCAAACTTAGGAAGAATGCACCGGGAGAAGGAAGGGGTAAGGGTGGACTCAACCATCTTTGGTAATCTAAGCATTTCATCTTGAGGAAAAACTCTTCTGCTATTTTCAGCATGTCTTGCTTTTTCTTTGGCTGAGCAGCTACTGTGTTCAGTGTGTACTATGTTCAGCACACATGCTCTTGGCTTACTTTCTCTCTCCTGTCCTCTGTATTCCCACATATATATATATCTTCTATCCATATAAACTTGCCTATGTATATAAATTTATATGTTACTATGTGAGTTGATAGATGTTAAGTAAATTTATTGTGGTAATCGTTTCACAATATATACCTATATCAAATAATTATTTTGTGCATCGTTAATATTATATATCAATATGTCTCAATAAAAATAGGGAAATAAATAATGTATATCTGCACATGATATATATAAATATAATGCTTCAAAACTTATGAATGAGGACAAATTTATTTTTTATACATTTATTAATTAATTTATTTTATTTATTTTTGTGTGTGTATTTAAATTCCTGAAGTAATAAAAATCTACATCTCACATTGTAGGTAAAGGTGACTTCTGAAGAAAATGGGATTTGGGTGGTAGGGGATGAAGAAGTATACTAAATGGGACTTGTACACTTTATTCCATATTCATTATAACTTGAGTATTTTTACTGCCACTCATTTGTTAAATTTTTAACAAAATATAATTCTCATTTAATCTGCAAGTTACCAGTAATCTAATTTTAAAAGACATCTTAACCCGAGTTCATCACATAAAGAAAAATAAGATTTTAGTTTTCAATTTATGTAAAATATATGCTTTTATTTATTTATTTGTTGTAAATTTTTTTTCTTAATGTTTTTATTTATTTTTGAGACAGAGAGAGACAGAGCATGAACAAGGGAGGGGCAGAGAGAGAGGGAGACACAGAATCAGAAGCAGGCTTCAGGCTCTGAGCCATCAACCCAGAGCCCGACGCGGGGCTTGAACTCACCAACCGCGAGATCGTGACCTGAGCTGAAGTCGTAGGCTTAACCGACTGAGCCACCCAGGCGCCCCTAAAATATATGTTTTTAAAGAACAAGTTGAATTTGATTATCATATGTGCCATAATAAAAAGTCTGTCATGGAACACTTAACACTAGTAGAATATGATGCTTGTCCACTGTGGACTCAAGAAAAATGTGTTAAATGAACAATAAACTCTTAGTAATTAGAGATTACATGGATGACAATGACAACAACAACAAATATAAACTTTAATTGACTCACTTAGGAAATCTGCAGGTTGTTTTGTTTTGTTTTGTTTTTATAAATATGTTTTTCCCATCTCCGTGAATTCCCCAAAGCTTCTCTGTGTATGGGCTTTGGAACCAAATAAGAGATCACAACAAATAGGGTATTTTTCTTAATATGAAGAGAATAGTAAGATGTTCTAATGTTGAGTTGAGCAGATATAGGCAGGGTAATTTAAGAAGCCATAAAGGCGTTGATATTTTCTGTGCTTCATAATTAAAAAAAATAGCATGATTTGGAGGCACTATAATCGCTACATCATTATTTATTTTCTAGTTCACTTCTGTCTTTGTTATAGATCTGTCTCATCTATAAGTCTTTGACTCTGTTCAGGAACTACCATATGCATTGTACGGAATATTAGACTAGATCAGAAATTCCCAATGTTTTTCAGTTCATGGCATTGCTAGTATCTCAGTAATTTTTCCATGACATCCTTAGACCAAAAGAAGTATCTTATAGTTATTTTGTAAGGAAGTTGTTAGGACCAAAAAATTTAATAAGTTATTTTATATCCTCAAAACTCAGAATCCATATTATGAAAAAACAATACATAAATTAGGAGATTGAGATTAAAAAATAAAGATTTATGAGCCACCTTAAACAAGTAGTATCATTTTTCTGAGTACATTCTTTTTTAAGAGCATATCGACTTTTTAAAAAGTAAGTATGCATTAATTTCTACTTATTTTATAAAAGTATAACCTAAAAACTATATTTATTCTGTTTTTCAGATTGCCAGAGAATTAAAAGATAGGAATCTTAGAAAATTATTGACATTGGTAACTTGGTTATAATACTTTTAAAACACATATAATAAAATTAATTACATGATTTGTATATGAATTTTTAATAAAAATTTATATTTAATACAGCATTCCATTCCTCAATATAAAGGGTAAAAGATAGAATCTCTTGAATCTTTTTTCTCCGTTTAAGCTTATTGCAAGTTTCTGAAGCTTTTCACTCTGTGCCTGTCAAACAAATGTTTTCCAATATGAGCAAAATAGATCTTGAAAACTGTGGCATTTTTCATTTCCCTCCTGAAAGCAGAGCTCAACTTGGAGAGAGAGGGAGGAATAGAGGCAGAGAGAAAGAGAGAAGGAATCATCATATGCCAATATGACAGATACACAGTCAAGAGTAAAAGAGAAAACTTGTTATACTGGTTTTTCTCATTCTTATCAGTTTGCAAATCATTTGTGATAGCTGTGCTCTGGTTGAAGATTTAATTTAATTAGTAACTTAAAAATAATCCTCAAATCATAATTACTAGATAAGCTTCAGATCTGCCTGAAGGAGGAGAGTTCATATCACATTTGAGTACTTTTGCGGCCAACACATGAATTTACCAGAAGCTTCAAGCATACATTTATTGAGCAGTATTGTTCCTATAAACTCTGACTTCATGGCACAATAAAGGTAACATCGAAGTCCTGGAACAGATCCAGTCACTAAAGCAGTTGCAGTGCTGAGTAATAACACTCCTGTTGATCTGGTGGGGCAGAGACTGTACAATTGCAGTGAAGTGATCACCTCAAATACAGTAGGCAAAAGATACGCTGTAGGGTTGAGTGAACTGAATCTGCAAACTTGAGCACAGGAAATTGGAAAACAATAGTTATGGACCAGAATAAAATAACATTATTGGCATGAAATCATTGGTATGAGACCCAAGAAAAAGAAAACTACCTACTAAGAACCTGTCTAAAATCTTGAAGAATTTATCTGCATGTTTTTGTGCATTTTTCTCTGAGATCTCTGATCTCTCAATGATACTTTAAGGGAGATTTGCCCTCCCTATTTCCCCACCTCTACGATGGATAATACAGAAACAAAAATAATGACTCAGAGGAGCCATTAGCACAGAAAGATTACTGTGTACCCTTGCAGAATATTTTTCTTCTTGCATATAGACACCAAATGTGATTGGGGCTAGGGAGACAGAAGGCAGAGAGAACTGAAAGGAAGGACCCAGTCAAGAGGTAAGGGGTAAATGAGACGGTGTCATCAGCTAGAGACTCAGCATTGAGCAGTCTATCTGTGTAGACGTTCCTTGTAATCCACTGTCTGTGTCCAGCTTCCTTTGAAACAATCCTAGATTTTTGTACTGGCCTCTGACGTTGAAGTATCTTAGATGGGGACGAAGCCACAAAAGGAAAACTCTACTCCTGACCGAGGCAGAACTGAATGAGCTGGACATTTCTCTTGTAGCTTGACCAAGGTAAACACACTGCCAATGGTAAAATCTTCACTTGAGGTCATTGGTTTCAAGCAACATTACAAGTTCCCAGAAATTCTGAAATATTCTGTAATGTATGTCAAAAAAAAAAAAAAACAACTCTTAAAATGCTGAGTAAAAGTTTAGAAAATAGCAATCACATATATAAATGAGAAATATATGTATATATATATATATATATATATAAAGAAATTTATGGAAATTCTCTGAAGTCAGGAATGAGGCAAGAGCACAAGTCCAAGAGGTAACTGAAAGTTGGAGCTACTGGCCCAGGGGAGATAATCTCTAGTAGTTTAGAGCTTTGGTTTTAATGATTGTGCTTAAAAGAGGGCAAGGCAAAGATTAGGGCCAGTGTGCTGTGAGGAATTAGATTGGAGAGTCTTATGGAAAGCCCAGACTCGTCGTAATGACCCAAATCAGGGAAACCATGAAATGGGAGACTTCTCTGATTAGGACTGGTTTTGGGTAAAGGGATAAGAAGCAATAGTTTTCCCAAATATTTTTTGTCCGTAGGGCTGCTCCTTAATGGGCTTTGAGCTTGAATTCACGTTATTTTCAATTAAAGAAATTTGGCTTAAAGAAGATCTGCGTTTGTAGCTTTCTGGGACATAGAGAAAGTGGGCAAACTCTCTCTTGCTGAACACATCCTCACATCAAGCCTCAACAAAGCCCCACAGAATTTTAGCAAACACATGCTCAGAATCAGAGCTCACAGAACCCATAAATAAAACAAGGAATTGTGAGTGAGAGATAACAGGATTAACAAAACAGATATTGGAATTATTAGGGATATAAATATGTAAGCACGACTAATAAATGTATGTAAACAAAATCTAGACTAAAAACATGAGTAAGGATCAAACATCTATCAAAGATGAGCAGGCATAGTTGACAAAAAGCGAAATTAAGCTTTTAGAAATGAACAATGTAGTCAGTGAAATTAAAGCCATATTTGCAAAATAACTGCTTAAAAGAGAACAAACCAGAAGATATAAATTAAGAAATCATATAATTGGTGCTCACAGAGAGAAACTGATGAAAAAGTATAAAAGAGAGCTTGAGGGACACGGAAGATAGTACAAGCTAGTCCAACACAGCTAATCAAAGTTCTGGGGAAAAAAATAGACTGAAGAGGCAACATTTAAATTTTTTTAATGTTCAGTTTTGAGAGAGAAAGAGAAGGAATGAGCAGGGGAGGGGCAGAGAGAGAGAGGGAGACAGAATCCAAAGCAGGCTCCAGGCTCTGAGCTGTCAGCACAGAGCCCGACATGGGACTCAGGCTGGTGAACCACGAAATCATGACCTGAGGTGAAGTAAGTGAGATGCTTAACTGATTGACCACCTAGGTGCCCTAAAGAGGCAACATTTAAATAGAGGATAGCTGAGAATTTCACGAGACCTAGTGAACGCATTCTGAGGAATACCAACAAATCCCAAATAAGGTAAATGATCATATATAGGTATAAAATTAGAAAGGGTGCAGAGAACCAAATAAAATAGCAAGTGTTAGAAAAAAAAAAAAAAACAGAGAAAAAAGATGGGTTATGAACAAAGGAATGGTAACTGGACTAATATTTCACTTCTCAACAACCTCTTCACAGAAGCCAGAAGGCACTAGAACAACATCCTCAACATGCTGAAAGTTTATTTAAACCTAGAATCATGCCCAGCAAAGTATCTTTCAAAGAAAGCCAAATTAAAAATGTTTTCATGTAAAAAGTGATCTACCACAACAGATTCCTCCTGAAGGAATATCTGAAGGATATGCTTTCACAAGAAGGAGAAAGATGCTAGAAGGAGGGTCTGAGATGTATTAAAAAAAGGGGAGGGCACAAAAACAGGTAATGGGAGAGGGTTTACAGGAAACTTCAACAGTCTGGGGAATGTGCTGTTTCCTTGCATATTATTTATTATATATGTTACATATATTCTTTTATGTACCAAGTGGTATATAATTTTAAAAGTAGATGAAAATCATCATCATATGGTCCCTCTAGAAAAGAAAAGACTATAGTATAAAAGAAAGCAGAGCATATCATTCTGAAAATCCAATCTCTGGAAAAATTATTTATAAGAGAAAGCAAAAGAAACTTTTAGACAACTGCACGGCTTATCCAAAAAGATTCAACTCGTTGTCATTCTTAAGAAATACGAAATCGGTCAAATGTAGAGTACAGGCTGAGAAAGAGACAACTAGCTGCTATGGAAAAAGAAGAATTTCAGAAGGAAAGGGAGGTGGTTAGAAGGGCAACTGACCAGTAAAATAGCAATAGCGGAATGGGCCCTGCTGAAAAACCTGATGCAAAAAATTGCCTCTCTGTGTTGAAGAAAAATTTCAGGTTCTCTTACATAAGAAATAAAATAATAAGGTGAAGGGCTTGATGAAAGAACAATAAACATGAAAAACACAGGCCATAAATACAATTTATAAAGTAAAGATAGTGCTGAGGAGGAAGGTGGACAGTAGGGACAATTCACAGCATACATACTGAGCACACGTCATGTCACTTACTAGTCTACTGACATGTGAGGTTAGCTTTCTACCCCCCAATTACAGGGAGAAGAGATTAAGCCTGAAAGAAGTTGCTTGGGGCACCTGGGTAGCTCAGTTGGTTAAGTGTCCAACTCTTGATTTCGGCTCAGATCATGATTTCACAGTTAATGGGTTCGAGCCCCATGTGGGGTTCTGTACTGATAGCATGGAATGTGCTTGGGATTCTCTCTCTCCCTCTGTCTCTGCCTCTCTCTCTCTCAAAAATAAATGAACAACAAAACAACAACAAAAAGAAGTTGCTTGCTGAAATTTGAGCCCCGATTTTTCTTATTCACTGTTTGAACTGTTTATCTTTTCCAATAATATCAAGAAAGAATTCAAGTTAATGTCCTTTGGATAAAAGTCATTGTTGTATTCATAATAGACCAAGCATCGGTGGAGATAAAACAATGTTAAACATAATATTAACAATATTAAAAACTTTATACTACCATAGAAATATTATATATTTCTATATATAGAATATAGAAATACACTGACTGACCACCTAGGTGCCCTAGGTGTATCACATAAGTCAAAGAAGGGAATGAATAAAGACACCAACATACTTGAGGAGTGCACATGTGGATCTCTGAAATCCAATCAACGACTATTGAATTCATCAGATGTGCAAAAGAATAAACACCACGTGATAGTTTAGTATATATAACATATGACTGAAGTATGCCAAAGGAGAAAATGTATTGTAATTTATCATTTAAATGAAACAATGAAATTCAATTACAAGGCAATCTCAGTTGAATCATAAAGGCATTTAATAACCTTAAAACACTTCTATAATAAAATAACGTATTAAATGAGAATATACTTACTTGTTTCATATGATAAAGAGTGTTTTTCTACCAACAACCAAAATTATATGGGAGGTTAAAATACCAGAATGATTCACAATAAAGTCAAGAAGCAAGGCACCAATATCTACTTAAAATTTTTCTGGAATTGTACTCCAACTCATTAAGTATTGAAAAACATTAAGAAATGTAGTTTTGGAAAGTGTACAGAATTATGATTACATGCAGATAATTGGTATGATTACCAATTATAAAAACAACAACTTCTAATTCAACCAATTTGAATGCTGTTGGCATGGCACAGGGAAATGGGGCTGTCATATACCATGAATGCTCATGGGTGGTAAGTTCTCAAAAGAAACTTAGCAGTTTAATTAAGAGCCTTGTGATTGGTGACTGCTAAGACTCTATACTAAAAATACCAAAACACATACAAAACTGTATATGTTTAAAGATGATTACCCTGATGCTGATTGTGTAATATTGAAAATTTTTAATATGTCTAAATGTCCAACTAAAGAAAGTTTAATTGAAGTATTATTCTACACATTCATTAAATTTGGATTTTGAAAGATGTCAAATTACCTGGGATGTCAATATAAGTGCAAAGGGTGTATATTATTTTTATACTCTTAAAAATATAATTTAAAAATACATTTCAAAAAGATTTTCTATGTACAGTATACTCACTACAAGGAAAAGACTGGTGCTACACTTAACATTTATTATCTTTTAGTACGAAGATTACAAGTGATCTTCATGTTTCTGTGTATTTCTATATTCAATTCAAGTAGGAGAAAGGATGCATGTGAGAGGGAGAAAGTAGGAGGGAGGGAGGGAGCGAGAGAGAGAGAGGGAGAGAGAGAAAGGAGAAAGGGGTTTCCTAGGCCAGAGCTACATTTGATCACAATTATACCTTCAGAAAGAAACACAGGGAAGGTTGCTGGGTGATGGGAGCAGACAGGAAGGGACTTGGTGGTGGTGCCCATTTATATACCTTCCAGGACAAAGAGTGTTTTGATAAAAATAGTAGTTATTTGATGGGGCTATTGAGAATCTTGACACATGATATTATATAACCCTAATATTACTAAACATTCAAATCATATAACACACAGCTGGACCATATTAAATTTGTTGAAATTAATATGGTGAGGGCTCCTGACAACCGAACAGCTGGCCTCTGTTCAGGACAGCCCAATCTCAGCTTGTTCACACTAATGAAAACTTTATCGTGTAAATTATCTTAAATTAATTCTCACAACACTTAAAAACTGGGGTATGCTTGTCATCATTTTATAAATGTGGAAACTGCAGGTAAAAATGGACCTGTCCAAGACAACACAGAAATGAACAGTGAATCCAGTATTTGAACCCAGATCTCTCTCCCTCCCTTCCACCTCCCACAGCACCCCCATCTCTCTCCAAAGCCCCGTGTTTCCAGAGTAAGCTTACTGCCTCCCATATGCCAGGCCCTCATCTCTAATCCTAAAACTAGCACCACGAAATAGGGATTGTTAAACAAACAAAAACTCTGTGTTCTCTTCAGTCTGTCCCAGCTCTGAGACATTTATTTATCTGATTTCTGGAAGGCCAACCATCTGGAAGTACCACCATCTTGTGAGGACATAGAACCACACCTGACACAGCTTGAGAACAAACACTCACTGATGCACAAATAAGTGTGCTCAAGTACAAAGGAATTATTCTAAAGGAACTGGAACATGAATTGAACATGGAAAGTCTCCTTGAAGGAGAAACCTCTTGAGCTGGTCTTTGAAAGAGGATTTGGCTTAAAGTCACCAGAAAAGGAGCTAGTGAGATATATTTGAAGTGACAGGAGGAGGCGGCAGCAAAGTGATGCTTTTTTTTTTTTAGGGCCAATATAATTACACAAGATTAAAAAGAGAAACGAAACTCAGTAGAACAGCTAATCAGAGACTTTTTAAATAACGGCCTAAGGAGTTAGTATCTGATTTTATAGGCAATTACCTTAAGGTTCAGCTGTGGTTGACATCAGTATGTAAAGTTGGTGTCTGATCTTTTCTTTTCCTTTGCAAGTCAAAGAACACTTCATCATCCATTTCTCTCTGTGTTAATTCAAAAAGCTACCCAATAAAGTCTGTGTTTTACCGTTTATTTTGAAACTTTTTTGTTGAAACTGTAGGTGCAGACATGATTTTTTTCTCCATATATTAAAGAATATTGAATTCAGGCTACACAAAAAAATCAGATGTCTCAGTTATAAAGCTAAATACTCACAGGTTGACAGAAAAAAATTCATTTCATACTTAAAGTAATATCATAAGACTATTTTAATTGACCGGGTCTCCTCGCAACCATGGTTGTTTATTGATTCAGTCTCCAAGAAAGTATATGTAAGTCTGTGTGTGTTTTATTGAAACACAAGTAGAATTAAGGAAATGGCATTTTATGCTATTTCTCTAGCTATATTTCCTATAGCAACAACTGAATCTCTTTGAACCCAAGTTTTGCCATGCATAAACTGGAGATAATAATTCCTACCATGTTGAATTTAGTTGACTATTAAACCACAAGAGTATGCAAGCCATAGGGTGGACAGTGAACAATAGAGTAATTGTTAATTATATGGCCAATGCTCAATGAGCTTGCAATATATAAGGGAAGACGAGGCTTTTCTAATAGTGATGGATTCAAATATTGGATTCACCATTTAATTTCTATGTGACCCTGAACAAGTTTATCTCTGATTTTCAGTTTCCAAATGAATAAAGCACCCACCTACGGCCACATTAGATTGTTTCACAATTTTATATTTTCCATGTTTCATCAAGCTGATAACACAAAACAATATCTTATCTCAGTGAGTCCACATCTGTGAGATACGTTTGCATGACTAATGGTACTCGCTTAAATATGTTTGAGACTTTAATCCCAGAATTCCTTTTCTCTCCATTTTTGAGTGCATAAGAATTAGCACACATCTAGCATGAAAATTCCCACTAAGAAATCACAGAAAAAAAAGCTAGCCAATCAAAAATGCTACTGTAATATTATCTCAAAGTAAGTGTAATAGAAAATTCTAGCAAAGTTTTTCATGTAGGGTTTTCTATAAACCACTATTTGCAGTTATATTAATCTACAAGATCAACCACAAAACATTGCAAACTTCTCAATGGTAGCAATTATGTCTTATATTTTCCCTTTGGAAAGGAGGGGCTATACCATGCTATGTCTGTATAATCTGTGGGAGGTTCAGAGTGCAGTTAATCCACACATGCTCGTGAAGGGATAATTTGGTAACATTAGTTTTAGATCCGTTAAAGTCTATTTCAAATCCACAAGTCTTAGATTTCACAAACTAAACTTAGGTATAAATGCAAACAAATGTAAATTTGAAAGAGAGGATGTGTATTTTTGGGGTGACATAAGCAAATGTGGCAGCAAGGCTCCCAACACAATTTACATACCCAGAATTACTTATTCTTGAAAGTACCTGCAGACATCATGTGTAACTATTTCCAGCACTTCTTCTGTTTTCACCACCTTGAACATAAAAGTTAACTTTGTGAACGTAAAATTTTCCTTTGCCTGATCTATAACTTCATTTCTTATTCATGTTTTACACAGAATAAGCCAACTCTTCCTTTTGAAAGCCATTTTTCAGGAAAATGGGCATTCAATGTTTGCATGAATTTCTGACTTTATGTAATCTATAGTAAATTTTGAAATGCTTTCTTGGAATATAGCACATTTTCTGTGTGCTATATTGGATAGGAATCCAAATAGGTACCATATTACTCCTATCTAAAATTTGCTATGCTGTTTTAGCTATATGAGAGTGGTTGCTTCTGTGGTTTATGTAATTAATGCAGTGTTTGTGACAATACTATCTTACATTGGACAAATGCTGGTGTTTGATGGGTCCTTATTCGGAATATTTTGGAATATAATCATTATTGTCTCTTTTAATTTAAGACTCACGGCTGAGGAATTTTAGTAATATTCTTAGCACTTCTCAAGGCATTTGTTCTGAGGCCTGCCATTACTTGGATATATCATTAGATGTGAATCACCTAGTTTCTCTGTGCCCCAGTTTCTCTCAAAGTAAAGTAGAAATATAGTGAATTTCCTTTTAGAATTTTGTAGGATTAACACCTCTTCTTGGCGATGTTTTTTAGACTCCTTTAACCAGAGCAAGTGTGACCTAGGTTTAAATTTGAAATTCTCCAGCCAAATTTTATATGAGGACTTCTTAATTTTAATAAAAAATAAATCAAGTTGTAAGTAAAGTTTATTACAGAAGAAAGTAATGTGTCTTCAATAGTACTTTGCTGGTGTGTTTTTTGGAATATAAATTTTGTAAAAGATAAAAAAAAAACAAACAACACACCAAATTCTGTAAAAGATTACTTGGTATTCTACTTTAAAATGGTTCTTAAACCAACAAATTTGTAAAAGAAGTCAAACAATATTAAATAGGACTTTTACTGCAGGGTTCTCCAGAAATTTTAGTATATTAGTAGTCATTTTGGACCTTAAAGAGAGAAAAATTTTACATTTTAATGAGATCTAATTATATCACCTTTCTTTTTTTTTTCCTTCAGAGTTAGTACCTTTTGTGTTCTGTCCAGGAAATCTTAACTTATCTCAAGATTGCAAAGATTTTATTCTGTTTTTTTTTTCTTTTAAAGGCTTATAGTTTTAGTTTTTATATTTAGGTCTCTGCACATTTTTATGTTGGTTTTTAAGAATGATGTATGTAAATAATTTTTTTTCAACCCAGTTGAAACCCTAAAAAACCCACTTGGTCCTATTTCGTTTGTTATCCTTTCATTTTTTTTCACTTTGGCACAGCTGTCTAGTCCAATTGACCATATATATGGACTTTCTTCTCACCTCTTCATTCTATTCCATTGATTTGTCTGTCAATCGTTATGCCATTACCACATTGCTTTGGCTTTTATGGCCTCATGGTAAATCTTGATATCTGGGAGTATAAATCCTCCAACATTGTTATTTTTACAAGAGGAGTTTGCCTCTTCTAGCTCCTCTATATTTGCATATCAATCTTAGAATCAGCTCACCAAGTTGTAAAAGAAAGTCTGCTGAAACTGCATTGAATCTGTAGATAACATTTGGGGAAAATTGTAATGTTAACAACAAATCATCCAAGTCATGAGCATGGTATCTCTCCAGATATTTAGATGAAGTGTTGATAAACTTTTCTGTAAAGGGCAAAGTCGTAAATCTTTTAAGTTTTGCTAAATTTTATGATCTCTGCTGCAACCTCTCAACTGTAAAAGCAGTCTTAGCCACATGTAAACAAATAGGTGTGACTATATTCTAAAAACAAAAACAGGCCACCACTGTAAGCCACAGTTTGCCAACCCCAGATTTAGATCATCTTCAGTTTCTCCCAACAATATTTTGTAGTTTTCAGAGTACGTGTCAGTAAAATTATGCATAAGTATTTTATGTTGGATGCTTTTGCAAATTACATTTAAAAACTTTAGATTTCCAATTATTCATTGCTGTATACAAAAATATACTTTTTGTTTTTATATTTATCTTATATCCTGTGACCTGCTAAATTCAATTATAGTTCTACAAATATTTTTTATGGGTTCCTCAGGAATCTATTGTCTGCAGTTTATCTATTTTTTTCTGATATTTGTGACTTCCTTTTTTTTTTTTTTTTCTTTTTTTTTTTTCTTATTTGATAGCCCTGCTTAGGATCCCCAGTACCAATTGAATAGAGCAGGCGTATTTGCTGATTTTAGGAGTAAAGCATTCATTTTTCATTATAAAGATATTAGCTGTAGACTTTTTTAGGGTTCTTTCTATTTCTGGTTTGCTGGGAGGTTTTCTTATAGCTAAATGGTGAATTTTGATAAATGCCTTTTTTTCCCCTTTATTCAATTAATGTGGAGAATTATATTGATTGGCTTTCAAAGATATTTCTGTGTAGATTTCTCTTCATGTAATATCTTTGTTTTTGACAGGATATTTCTGCCACAAGATAAGTTGAGAGGTGTTTATTTCTTTTATATTTTCTTAAAGGTTTGCTTATAACCTTGTATAAAGTTGGCAATATTTTTTCTTAATTTTTTATTAGAATTTTCCAGTGAAGCCATTTGGACCTAGAATTTTCTTTGTGGGAAAAATTTTTATTATGAATTAAATTTCTATAATAGATATAATTAAAACATTTTATTATTATTATTTTTTTTTGTATGTCAGCCCTTTTAACTTACGGCTTTTAAGGAATTTGTCTCTTTCTTTTAAATTGCTAAATTTATTGCTGTAAGTTTGATGAGGGAGCATAAAGTAAGCTGAGGGCAAAGTACAGGCTAATAGCACCCCTTTGTGCCCAGGTGGGATATGTGTGATATACCTTGGACACTCCTGGCTGCCCAAGAACAAAGGAAAGGAAAGAAAGCAAATGGGTTGACTGACAGAGATCACAGTCATGCAGGACAGGAGTCTCCTTCAGTTTACAGATAACTTAGTAAACTGCAAGAAAAAAGCAAACTTATCTATAGCCTAATCTTCAGAAACCTATAGACTCCATTTCCTGGAGCCCCAATATCACCCTCATTAGGATGTAAGGGGGTTTAAGTGCTTGACAAGGTGATGTGGGAAATAAAGCCAAATGAAAAATTAAATTCCCTTTCTGCCTATTAGCCCATTGACAATTCCTTGAAACAGGCATAGTGACCCTCCTCTAGGAGCTCAGCTGCCTTGATGATGATACTTTGCTGCGGGCAAAAGGGAGTCTTGGCTTAATGTTATCCTGACTCCTCCCCATGCCCCACCCCTAGGATACTATGAGTCTCCTTAAACACATAAAAATTATTTTGCAAACTTCCTTTATCTTTAACCCCCAAGTATATGTTGGCAATTATACTCCAACCATATGCCCCTGCTAAACATCTGAAGGTCTCATGACTGAGGCTTTACTAAACAGTAATAAATGGTGTTTTCCTAACACTAGCTAGCCCCTCAAGATCCTGGAAACCTTGCTTCCAAAATTCCCTAGAGACTTATGCTATTACCAAACCCCTCCCAACCTGAAGGTGTATAATCAATCTCTCTTCCCAACCCCAGTGCAGCTCTTTCTGCCCACGGGTCCTGTCCCTGTGCTTTAATAAAATCACCTTTTTTTGCACCAAAGACGTCTTCAAGAATTCTTTCTTGGCCATCGGCTCTGAATCCCCACCATCACCCCAAAACCTCATCAAATTGTTTTAATATTCTTTATTTTTCATTTATGTCTGCAGTATTCATTGTCGTGGCTCCTCCTTTAATATTGATATTGGTAATTTTTTATTTTCTCCCTTTTTTCTTGACCAATTTAGGTTGAGAGTTACCAATTTTATTGATCTTTTCATTGTAACTTTTCTCATTGATATTGTTTTCCATTGCATCTCTTGTCTTTATTATTTGCTTCCTTCTCTTAACTTTGTTTTGCCTTTTTTTCTAGATTCTTAAGGTAGAAGCTTATTCTATTGATTTTACCTTTTTTACTTGCAATATAAGTATTGATAATTATAAATTTTTATCTAAGAACTATGTTAGCTGCATTCCTCAATTTTTGGTATATTTTGTTTTCATTATCATTCAGTTCAAGGAATCTTACAATTTCCTCTGTGATTTATTCTTTAATCCATGGTGTAATTAGAACCTTATTGTTTAATTTCATAAATTGTCAAAACACACTCTGGGAAACTGGTAAACACTACTTTTACCTCTAAAATATATATACTTGGAATGTAAAGCATAGGTAGAAGATAGCTTCAGAGGTGGGTCATATATACATATACACTCATATATGTATATATTTACATTAGATATATAAAATATACTTATAAATCTAAGTAAGGTAATTAATGTGCTAGATTTTGATAAGATCAACCTTTAAAGACTGTTCAGAATAATATTGTTAGTACATTAAATCATCTCTTGGTTCTATTTAAACTCTTTCTCCCCTCTACTAAGCACCAAAACATTTAAGAATATGTCTGTTCTTATTATATATATATATATAGATATAGATATAGACATATCTATCTATCTATAGATATCTATCTATATCTATATCTATATCTATATCTATATCTATTATATCTATATCTATATCTATATCTATATCTATATCTATACCTATATCTATATCTATATACATATCTATATACATATCTATATAATATATCTATATATATATATCCCAAAGGAATATAGTAGGTTTGGATTCATTCCATGGAGTCACTGAGACCCAAGATAGAATGGTGTAAGTGTGCAGGATATAGCTTCAGAATCAGAGCAGCCATGATCCTACAAGTCAAGAGGGCCTTCGGTTGAGGACATCATTCCTGATGCAGGACAAATACTTATAAATGTGATAAAAGTTTCCAAGCATACCAGTCTCAAATAAAACACATTAGCACAAAGAATTGCTATAATATATATTATTAAAGAAAATTCGATTCTTCTATACAGGACAAGAAAACAATGAGATGGATAAAGCTACTAAGAAGTGTTAATCATAGTAAGTGGTCTAGCAGCTTTTGAGATATGGGCAAAAATCATAGGGTGTGTATTAAATACAAATAATACATAAGTGAGTACCTTGTGAAGCATAGGCAAATTTGTAAGATGTGTTAAAAATAGATAGTAAGTAACCTGAAAGGCATGTTAAAAATGGGTAGTATAATAAAATATAAACAAGAACAAAGATACTACTTATAGATAGAAGGGATAGAAAGTCATAGTTATGATCATGACTTTCTCAGCAGACGTTTTTTTTTTTTTTTCAGCAGACGTTTTTATAGATCATCTTTAAATTGGCCATTCATTGGTGATATCCAGTATAGTCCTGTTCTAGCCTTACATGTTCTGTGTCCATAAAATGTAGATAAAATCCATAGCTGTTTAGGAGGCTAATTGGAAATATACATCTTCACTCCAATGTCTTTAATAGAGCAAGCGTGTGTTTTGGTCCTAGATAACTTTCATCGGTGTACCCCATCTTTATTCAAACCTCAATTTCGGTCTTCACCACTACACCATCATCAGAGAAGGAAGGTGTGGCAGAGAGAGAGAAAGAGAGACAGAAGAAGAGGTTATATGAACACTGTATTATCCAGGATTTGGGTTAGTGGGGTCTTTCACCCATGTACTCTATCGTTAAGTATGCTTAACCTGGTGCCTGGGGTCTCTTCTTTTGCTTCTCATTGTGAATTTTAGATTGATTTAATAAATCATGTTGTTTATCTTCATTTGCCTAGAAAGGCTTTTCATTCTGATTCTTCCAGGATAGTAATTGGAGGCTACCGCTTCATCAAGGTAATTGCCCATACAACAATAACTATAATAAAACTAATGGTATTTTAGTAGATGATTATAAGCCTTTTATTGGCATATTTGATATTTGTCAAGAGTGCTTCTGAAAATTGATTTTGATAAATGTTTTGAATAAATTTTAGTTAAAAACTCAATAAAAAGTGATTATAGTGTAAAATATATATGTAGATCACAGAATTAAATTATCAAATTATTTCACACTTGCAAAGAAGTATTATGTACATTTATACACATATACATATATAACGTGTGTTGATATATGGATTTGTATGTATATGTATATATGTGCATACAGATACACATATCTACATGTAGATCTATAAGTTCTCAGATTTTGATTCTAGCCAGAATTAATTTTATTTATTAAAAAAAATTAACGTTTATTAATTTTTGAGACACAGAGACAGAGCATGAGTTGGGGAGGGGCAGAGAGAGAAGGAGACAGAGAATCTGAAGCAAGCTTCAGGGTCTGAGCCATCATCACAGAGCCTGGTGCAGGGCTCATACCCACGAAGCGCAGATCATGACTTGAGCTGAAGTCAGACGCTTAACTGACTGAGCCACCCAGCCTCCCTGATTCTAGGAAGAAATTATTTCTCACCAAAGTAAATTCAACAAACATTTACTCAGGGTTTATTTGCCAGCCACAGAATCAATATCAATATCAATGTCAGTTTGACTTTTTTTTTTTTTTTTGTCAGCACATATCATTGCTATTGACTTTGGATCATATCTTTTACATGTTGTAAAACGTGCATAAAATTAAATTATAGAGTTAATTCAAGAAGATGTGTATTTTCCATATGCATTTTCCAAGTACCTGTGATGAAAAGTAAAATCCCTTTTACAGTTAATCATTGAAATAAATGCCATCACAATTCATATTGTGTACATTTATGATATGCTTTCACTATAAATCTAAGTAAAGTAAGTAACGTTTTTTGAACTAAATTTTGATTAGTGAGTTCAGCCTTAAAAGACTACTGAGCACAGTATTGTCAGTGCATTAAATTATCTCTCAATTCTACTTAAACCCCTTCTCTCCCACTTAATAAGTACCCAAACATTTAAGATTCCATATACATTTACATATATGAAGAATTAAGGATGTTATTATTTAATTGCTTATAATTCACCTGTAGCTTGAAAGTAGGTGTCCCTTCCCCTTTACCATGGGTACATCTGACCCTTCAATTCAAACAAAATCACCTGTTTCTAGCAGGAACCAATTCTGCAGTGTCTAATCTGCTCTGCTAGCCTTTTGCCAGTCACTTTATTCAGATATCTGTTTTTAGTGGGGCTTCCACATCCATAGTAGTTTCATTACAGAAATACAAGGAGATCAGGAAGCACACATTCATGGAACTGGTGAGTTTCCTTCTTAGTGGTAGCGACAATTACTCCAGAACAAACAAGATAAGACTGAAAGACACTGACTGGAAGTCAATGTTTTTTTTTTTTTTTTCTCAAGAACCCTTCCCTTCACAGGGTAGTTGTCAATTTAGAGGCAGCAGAGGGTAGGGATGTATATGTAAGCCAGACCACCTGAGTTCAAATCCTTGTTCGCTAGTCAGTTGTATAAGACCTTAGTCAAGTTGTGTAATTTCTCTGGGTTTTGGTTTCTCCATCTGTTAAATGGATATGATAGTTCATATTTCATAGCATTGCTGTGAGAATTTAATATTTGAGATTCAGCGACACAGTAGGAACTGTAAGAAGTGTTAGCTAGTATTGCCACACCTCTGAAAAAAACGCAATATAACAACTTCTTGAAAACTTAACTAATTTTTAAGAGAAAGATTATCCTATTATCATGATCACCAAAAAACCCAAAAAAACAAAACAGAGGTGGGGAGCAACCTTGAGGTAAAGCTGCATTTCAGGCATGTTTTAATCAAAATGGAAACTTGAGGGGTCCTGGGCCAGGTTTTTAAAGACCCAAAGACCGGGGGCTTCTGGGAAGATGGCGGCATAGGAGGACGCTGAGCTCACCGCATCCTGCGGATCACTTAGATTCCACCCACACCTGCCTAAATAACCCAGAAAATCGCCAGAAGTCTAGCAGAACGGATTCTCTGGAGGCAAGCGTAGACGAGAGGCCCACGGAAGAGGGTAGGAAGGGCGGAGAGGTGGTGCGCACTACACGAACTGGTGGGAGGGAGCTGGGGCAGAGGGGCGCCCCGCAGGCCAAGCAGAGCCCCCCAGTCTGGCTGGCAAAAGCGGAGGGGCCAGACGGAGTGTGTTCTGACAGCAGGAGGGACTTGACATCTGGAAGGTTATAAGCTAACAGCTCTGCTCGGAGAACGGGAGGGCTGGAGGACAACGGGAGGGAAAGTTGTTGAACCCCGGACGACAGAGCACAGCTTGGCGGGGAACAAAGGCGCATGCCAACGCCATCTCCCTCGCCCATCCCCCAGCCAAAATCCCAAAGGGAACCAGTTCCTGCCAGGGAACTTGCTTCCACCGCGCAAACACCGAACTCTGTGCTTCTGCGGATCCATCCCTCCGGCGGGTCTGACTCCCTCCCGGTGCCGCAGGGCCCCACCTGAAGCAGATCTCCAAAGGAAAAGCGAGCTGAGCCTGGCCCTCCAGCCCCTATGTACCTTGCCAATCCACCACAGCTAATACACCAGATCCCCAGCACCACAGGCTGGCAATGTGCAAGTAGCCCAGACGGGCCACGCCACCCCACAGTGAATCCCGCCCTTAGGAGAGGGGAAGAGAAGGCACACACCAGTCTGACTGTGGCCCCAGCAGTGGGCTGGGGGCAGACATCAGGTCTGACTGTGGCCCCGCCCACCAACGCAAGTTATTCAAGACAGCACAAGTGAAGTGCCCTGCAGTTCCTCACCACTCCAGAGACTATCCAAAATGATGAAATGGAAGAATTCCCCTCAGAAAAACATCCAGGAAATAACAACAGCTAACGAACTGATCAAAAATGATTTAAACAATATAACAGAAAGTGAATTTAGAGTAATAGTCATAAAATTAATTGCTGCGCTTGAAAACAGTATAAAGGACAGCAGAGAATCTCTTGCTACAGAGATCAAGGGACTAAGGAACAGTCACAAGGAGCTAAAAAATGCTATTAATGATCTGCAAAATAAAATAGAGACAACCATGGCTCGGATTGAAGAGGCAGAGGAGAGAATAGGTGAACTAGAAGATAAAATTATGGAAAAAGAAGCTGAGAAAAAGAGAGATAATAAAATCCAGGAGTATGAGAGGAAAACTAGAGAACTAAGTGATGCACTGAAGAGAAATAATCTATGCATAATTGGTATTCCAGAGGAGGAAGAGAGAGGGAAAGGTGCTGAAGGTGTACTTGAAGAAATCATAGCTGAGAACTTTCCTGATCTGGGGAAGGAAAAAGGCATTGAAATCCAAGAGGCACAGAAAACTCCCTTCATGCATAACTTGAATTGATCTTCTGCATGACATATCATAGTGAAACTGGCAAAATACAAGGATAAAGAGAAAATTCTGAAAGCAGGTAGGGATAAACATGCTCTAACATATAAAGGGAGACCTATAAGACTCGTGACCGATCTCTCTACTGAAACGTGGCAGGCCAGAAAAGAATGGCAGGAGATCTTCAATGTGATGAACAGAAAAAAAAATATGCAGCCAAGAATCCTTTATCCAGCAAGTCTGTCATTTAGAATAGAAGGAGAGATAAAGGTCTTCCCAAACAAACAAAAACTGAGGGAATTCGTCACCACTAAACCAGCCCTACAAGAGATCCTAAGGGGGATCCTGTGAGACAAAGTACCAGAGACATTGCTACAAGCATGAAACCTATGGACATCACAATGACTCTAAACCCATATCTTTCTATAATAACACTGAATGTAAATGGACTAAATGCTCCAACCAAAAGACATAGGGTACCAGAATGGATAAAAAAACAAGACCCATCTATTTACTGTCTACAAGAGACTCATTTTAGACCTGAGGACACCTTCAGATTGAGAGTGAGGGGATGGAGAACTATTTATTATGTCACTGGAAGTAAAAAGAAAGCTGGAGTAGCCATACCTATATCAGACAAACTAGACTTTACATTAAAGGCTGTAACAAGAGGTGAAGAAGGGCATTATATAATAATTACAGGGTCTATCCATCAGGAAGAGCTAACAATTATAAATGTCTATGTGCTGAATACAGGAGCCCCCAAATATATAAAACAATTACTCACAAACATAAGCAACCTTATTGATAAGAATGTGGTAATTGCAGGGGACTTTAACACCCCACTTACAGAAATGGATAGATCATCTAGACACATGGTCAACAAATAAACAAGGGCCCTGAATGATACATTGGATCAGATGGACTTGACAGATATATTTAGAACTCTGCATCCCAAAGCAACAGAATATACTTTCTTCTCGAGTGCACATGGAACATTCTCCAAGATAGATCATATACTGGGTCACAAAACAGCCCTTCATAAGTTTACAAGAATTGAAATCATACCATGCATACTTTCAGACCACAATGCTATGAAGCTTGAAATCAACCACAGGAAAAAGTCTGGAAAACCTCCAAAAGCATGGAGGTTAAAGAACACCCTACTAAAGAATGAGTGGGTCAACCAGGTAATTAGAGAAGAAATTAAAAAACATATGGAAACAAACGAAAATGAAAATACAACAATCCAAACGCTTTGGGACGCAGCGAAGGCAGTCCTGAGAGGAAAATACATTGCAATCCAGGCCTATCTCAAGAAACAAGAAAAATCCCAAATACAAAATCTAACAGCACACCTAAAGGAAATAGAAGCGGAACAGCAAAGGCAGCCTAAACCCAGCAGAAGAGAAATAATAAAGATCAGAGCAGAAATAATATAGAATCTAAAAAAACTGTAGAGCAGATCAACAAAACCAAGAGTTGGTTTGGAAAAAATAAACAAAATTGATAAACCTCTAGCCAGGCTTCTCAAAAAGAAAAGGGAGAGGACCCAAATAGATAAAATCATGAATGAACATGGAATTATTACAACCAAGCCCTCAGAGATACAAACAATTATCAGGGAATACTATGAAAACTTATATGCCAACAAACTGGACAACCTGGAAGAAATGGACAAATTCCTAAACACCCACACACTTCCAAAACTCAATCAGGAGGAAATAGAAAGCTTGAACAGACCCATAACCAGCAAAGAAATAGAATCAGTCATCAAAAATCTCCCAACAAATAAGAGTCCAGGACCAGATGACTTCCTAGGGGAGTTCTACCAGACGTTTACAGCGGAGATAATACCTATCCTTCTCAAGCTATTCCAAAAAATAGAAAGGGAAGGAAAACTTCGAGACTCATTCTATGAAGCCAGTATTACTTTGATTCCTATACCAGACAGAGACCCAGTAAAAAAAGAGAACTACAGGCCAATATCCCTGATGAATATGGATGCAAAAATTCTCAATAAGATCCTAGCAAATCGAATTCAACAGCATATAAAAAGAATTATTCACCACGATCAAGTGGGATTCATTCCTGGGATGCAGGGCTGGTTCAACATTCGCAAATCAATCAACGTGATACATCACATTAATAAAAGAAAAGATAAGAACCATATGATCCTGTCAATCGATGCAGAAAAGGCCTTTGACAAAATTCAGCACACTTTCTTAATAAAAACTCTCGAGAAAGTCGGGATAGAAGGAACATACTTAAACATCATCAAAGCCATTTATGAAAAGCCCACAGCTAACATCATCCTCAATGGGGAAAAACTGAGAGCTTTTTCCCTGAGATCAGGAACATGACAGGGATGTCCACGCTCACTGCTGTTGTTTAACATAGTGTTGGAAGTTCTAGCATCAGCAATCAGACAACAAAAGGAAATCAAAGGCATTCAAATTGGCAAAGATGAAGTCAAGCTTTCGCTTTTTGCAGATGACATGATACTATACATGGAAAATCTGATAGACTCCACCAAAAGTCTGCTAGAACTGATACATGAATTCAGCAAAGTTGCAGGATACAAAATCAATGTACAGAAATCAGTTGCATTCTTATACACTAACAATGAAGCAACAGAAGGACAAATAAAGAAACTGATCCCATTCACAAGTGCACCAAGAAGCATAAAATACCTAGGAATAAATCTAACCAAAGATGTAAAAGATCTGTATGCTGAAAACTATAGAAAGCTTATGAAGGTAATTGAAGAAGATATAAAGAAATGGAAAGACATTCCCTGCTCATGGATTGGAAGAATAAATATCGTCAAAATGTCAAATGTAGATAGCCAAAAGCTATCTACACATTCAATGCAATCCCAATCAAAATTGCACCAGCATTCTTCTCGAAACTAGAACAAGCAATCCTAAAATTCATATGGAACCACAAAAGGCCCCGAATAGCCAAAGTAATTTTGAAGAAGAAGACCAAAGCAGGAGGCATCACAATCCCAGACTTTAGCCTCTACTACAAAGCTGTCATCATCAAGACAGCATGGTATTGGCACAAAAACAGACACATAGACCAATGGAATAGAATAGAAACCCCAGAACTAGACCCACAAACATATGGCCAACTAATTTTTGACAAAGCAGGAAAGAACATCCAATGGAAAAAAGACAGTCTCTTTAACAAATGGTGCTGGGAGAACTGGACAGCAACATGCAGAAGAATGAAACTAGACCACTTTCTCACACCATTCACAAAAATAAACTCAAAATGGATGAAGGACCTGAATGTGAGACAGGAAACCATCAAAACTCTAGAGGAGAAAGCAGGAAAAGACCTCTCTGACCTCAGTCGTAGCAAGTTCTTACTTGACACATCCCCAAAGGCAAGGGAATTAAAAGCAAAAATGAACTACTGGGACCTTATGAAGATAAAAAGCTTCTGCACAGCAAAGGAAACACCCAATGGAAGGCAACCAACGGAATGGGAAAAGATATTTGCAAATGACATATCGGACAAAGGGTTAGTATCCAAAATCTATAAAGAGCTCACCAAACTCCACACCCAAAAAACAAATAACCCAGTGAAGAAATGGGCAGAAAACATGAATAGACACTTCTCTAAAGAAGATATCCGGATGGGGGCGCCTGGGTGGCTCAGTCGGTTAAGCGGCCGACTTCGGCTCAGGTCATGATCTCGCGGTCTGTGAGTTCGAGCCCCGCGTCGGGCTCTGTGCTGACAGCTCAGAGCCTGGAGCCTGTTTCAGATTCTGTGTCTCCCTCTCTCTGACCCTCCCCTGTTCATGCTCTGTCTCTCCCTGTCTCAAAAATAAATAAAACATTAAAAAAAAATAAAAAAAAAATTTAAAAAAAAGAAGACATCCGGATGGCCAACAGGCACATGAAAAGATGCTCAACGTCGCTCCTCATCAGGGAAATACAAATCAAAACCACACTCAGATACCACCTCACGCCAGTCAGAGTGGCCAAAATGCACAAATCAGGAGACTATAGATGCTGGAGAGGATGTGGAGAAATGGGAACCCTCTTGCACTGTTGGTGGGAATGCAAATTGGTGCAGCCAGTCTGGAAAACAGTGTGGAGGTTCCTCAAAAAATTAAAAATAGACCTACGCTATGACCCAGCAATAGCACTGCTAGGAATTTACCCAAGGGATACAGGAGTACTGATGCATAGGGGCACTTGTACCCCAATGTTTATAGCCGCACTCTCAACAATAGCCAAATTGTGGAAAAAGCCTAAGTGTCCATCAACTGATGAATGGATAAAGAAATTGTGGTTTATATACACAATGGAGTACTATGTGGCAATGAGAAAGAATGAAATATGGCCCTTTGTAGCAAGGTGGATGGAACTGGAGAGTGTGATGCTAAGTGAAATAAGCCGTACAGAGAAAGACAGATACCATATGGTTTCACTCTTATGTGGATCCTGAGAAACTTAACAGAAACCCATGGGGGAGGGGATGGAAAAAAAAAAACAAGAGGTTAGAGTGGGAGAGAGCCAAAGCATAAGAGACTGTTAAAAACTGAGAACAAACTGAGGGTTGATGGGGGGTGGGAGGGAGGGGAGGGTGGGTGATGGGTATTGAGGAGGGCACCTTTTGGGATGAGCACTGGGTGTTGTATGGAAACCAATTAGACAATACATTTTATATATTGGAAAAAAAAAAAAAAAAAAGACCCAAAGGTCAACTAGTTCTTGGCCTGTGGTTCATTCTTAGGATCATAAATAAGGTCACAATCATGGACTTTGAACTCTGAATCAGATGAGCTAACTGGTAACTACTGCCATGTAGTCTCAAAAGCTATAGGAAACACTTACCAGTAATTTATTTTGTTTATTTTTTTAGTAATTTATTTTAAAGACAAATAACCCAGTTAACAAATGGGCAGAAAACATTAATAGACGCTTTGCCAAAGAAGACATCCAGACATAACAGACACATGAAAAGATGCTCAGTATCACTCATTATCAGGCAACTACAAATCAAAACCACAATGAGATACCACTTTACACTTGTTGGAATGGCTAAATTTAACAACACAAGAAACAACAAGTGTTGGTGAAGTTGCAGGAAAAGGGGGACCCTCTTGCACCACTGATGGGAATGCAAACTGGTGCAGCCACTCTGGAGAACAGTATGGAGGTTCCTCAAAAAATTAAAAATAGAACTACCCTATGATTCAGCAATTGTATGACTCGGTATTTACCCAAAGGATACAAATATATAGTTTCGAAGGGGTGTGTGCACCGCGATATTTACAGCAGCACTATCAACAATAGCCAAACTATGGAGAAAGTCCAAAAATTAAACAAACAACCAAACAAGGATAAAGAACAAACTGAGGGTTGATTGAGGTACGTGGGTGAGGGAGGTAAAATGGGTGATGGGTATTAAAGAGGGCACTAGTGAGGAGCCCTGGGTGTTGCACGTAAGTGATGTATCACTGAATTCTACTCCTGAAACCAGTCTTTCACTGTATATTAACTAAAATTTAAATATACATTAAAAAATAAAAGGACAACTGCCCAATTGGCAAACATTGCCTTTGGAAAGAAAAATCAGATATTAAAAATGTATTGAACTATGATTTTATTGTTAATTATTTAAATTCAAAGAAAGGTTATTATGGTCACTTCTATGAGGTTTAGTTAATTTTTACTTCTTTCTACATTATAATTTTATGAATTATGGTAGTTTCGAATTATTTCATCAGTCTTGGTCTTTGTTTTTAATTTATACAGTGGAATTTACTTGTTCATTGGTGTGAGGAATTTTCAATATCTTGCCAAACAGCCTGTGGCAACTAAAAATACAGGTTGCATATATTAGACTTTTCTCTTTGAGTGTAGTGCAACAAAAACAAACTATGCTGAAAACCCACCATCATTGAATTGCAGGCACTTCTATAACTAATTCAAAATAGTTTTATTTTCTGTAATTAAGAAAACAAATTTGACCTATCTATTTAGGAGGCAAATAGTAGAGCAAAGCCTATTTTATGGCTGTAATCATTTTCAATTTCACTTTATTGTTATTTATGTTTTTTATCTCCCCAACGTAACTAAATGCTTTATATCCCATTCAGCCCATCTTGGTTTAGAACTCGTATGTATTAGCTTGGTCAGTATTTGTAGACCAGTTTTATTATTCTTATGTACTCAGATTATACTTTAAAACTCAGGTTTATGAAGAAAATCCCCATCAGTTTTCCAGAGCATTGTGAAAACCTCTCTAGTAGCTCATGGTGGTCACATGTTCAAAGTGTGCTTTTGGACATTGATGCCCCTTAGCCCTGTGGGCAGCTGGAGCCCATAGGCTAGTAAGCCCTAGCTAAGAGCAGCTTTCTCCAGTGCTCCCGGGCAGCCGGATCACAGCAAGTTCTGAGATGGGAGGTGTCCTCTGGCAGCAATGATATCTGGCTCTGTGTGGCCATGAGATGTCATACTGTCTGGACATCTATTGCAGCTCCCAGCTGCAGAGTACACAGCATCCGTAAGTGTGCTGAAGGACGTATGACAGGAGCCCACTTCGCAGGAGCCCAAGAAGCTCTGCTTCAGTCCAAGTTGACGGTAGGACACAGATCCGCTTCTCCATTCCTAATCTGCATATTCGTGTTTACACATAGTGTCCGCCTTTTGTGGCCACCATCTTTGTTACAGAATCCAATCCCATGGCAGGCCTGCTCTCACAATGAATGCCCATTCTGCAAATTAGAGCTTCAGCAATTGCTATGAAAAAGTCTGATTCGATTTGAGATCCTTGGCATTCTTACAAGAAAATTCAACACTACATTGTCTCGGACAGAAAAGAATGCTCAATTTCTTTAACTATCATTTACAACTATGGTAAATTTTTGAATTGTTAAAATGGTCTTTACATGTTTATATATCACTTATTTTGTTGATAGTGACTATCTGCAGATGAACTTTTTCATAAAAATGAATTTTTTTTTACGTGGAATTTTATGCACATTTAATATTTAAGTCACTTCTAATATATTTCTATTTTTTAAAAACATATACTCAATTGTAAAGGAAAGATGGTTAAGTGTTTATTAAACTCCAGGAGCCATATCCTTTTTTTCTGTGACATGACTGGAAAATTTGGGGAAGCACTTTTTATTAGGGATTTTCGGTAATTCAAATGTGTTCAAGGTTTTCTCCAAAGTGTTTTCAAAACTGGGCAGGAGGTCTTTTCTGATGACTCTGTGTAGCATAAAGATCACTCAGCTTCAGAGAACCTAGTCCCTTCCTTCCACTGTAAAATATTATAATAACATTTCACACGGTCCTATTTGATGGGACCATGTGCAGTGTAAGACTAGACTGGAAAAGTAATTTACAGGCTGGCTCATTCCTTCCAGTTTACCCTAACTCCCTAGTCATCCAGGTGTCTTACTCCGTTCTCTCCAACAAAACTTCAGAGGCTTCCTTCTTACAGCCTGCGCCGCGCGGGTTGAGGGGCTGGTCTGGAATAGTCGCCCAACTCGCTCCTACACGTTTTCCCCTCGCCTGTGGGCCACTTGGGTGCACGCCACGCGCCCAGGTCTCCAGGCTTCTCTGCGGAAGCCTCCTGCGCCAAGCTAGGCTGGGTGGGTGCGGCGGGTGGTCTCCGTCTCTGAGATTTCTCTCTTTCCCTGCAGGTGCCCCAGAAAGTAAAGGACGAAATCGGGGGCAGGCGCTCGCTGCCTTCGTCCAAGCTCTCCTTCCAGGTTCTGTGCCCCAGGACTGGGCAGTGGCGGAAACCTGCGGGGCGTCCCAGCCCTGGGGGCGTGGAGCTGCAACACCTGGGCAGTCTTTCAGGGGCTGCGGCCATCCCGCCCCTCCCCCAGCCTCCTCTGAAGATGTTTATCTTGCCCTCTGCTCCTTGCTCTTTTCTCTTTCACTTTTCTTTTCGCTGAGGGTTGGGACTCCCTGGGTTCAGGGCGCCCAGGGGAACCCCAGCTGACTCGCTCTTTGTAGTCGAAGCCCAACGCCAGGGCAGGGAGCCGGGTGGCAGTTCCCGTCCGGCTGCGCCGCTCGCCGCCCCCCAGCCCTACAGCCGGGACTCGATGGAGGTACAGAGTTCTGCTTCTCCGCCTGTGGGGGGGAAGGTGGTGGTGGTTGAAAGGTCGATGGAATTTTCCCCGAAAGTCTACGCCTCGGGCCTCTCCCAGCTCCGGGCGGACCTACCCATTTCCCCCCACCAGCTGCGGACCGGGCCGCCCCGCCCTCTCACGGGGAACACTTAACCGCGACTTCAGTTTTCCGTTGCACTACGTGCAGAGGTTTTCCCCCTTCTGACCCTTTATTCCTCCCGTGGGCTCTCCTCGCCATCCTCTGCTCCCAGAGGAACGCAGATTGGGAACGCAGATTGCTGGTCCGCTTGCGGTTCCCGCGCGGCTCCTCCGTGCGCTTGGCTCTTTCGGTGCTGCAGGCAGCGGGTCAGCGGGAGGCAGCGCCCGGCGCCGGTGTCTCCTCTCCGCTAACTCCGCAGCTGACCCGCGGAGAGCGAGGGACGTGCGCCTGCCTCCCGCCCCAGGCTGCCGGTTTCGGAGAAGACGCGGTCTGGCAGCACTGAGCGCTGAGTTCTGCACCTAACTGACCTCAGAGAGTTCGAAGAAAGGTACCGCAGCTCCCCGCTTCTTCCCTGCCCCCTCCCACACTCCTTGCGGGTCAGCTCAAATGTGTCTAGGACCCTGCGGGTGGGTCTCTCCCTTTGCTTGCAAAATCAAGTCACCCTCCCCTTCTTTGATCAGGAGGACACTTGTCGTCCTTGGGAGAGGAACTTGCAGAAATGGTTACTGATGGGCACTCAGGCCTGGGTCTATGTTATTAGTTCCAGCCTTGATCAAGCCACTCATCTCTTAGAAAAGCAGTATTAGAAACTTGGAAGAGACACAGGAGACTTAAACTTGCAGTAAAATCCTTATTCAAGATGGATTTAAATGAAAGTCCAGTTAATTTTTTTCCATTGTTACTGAGACTGCATTTTGCGAATGTTTACAATTCATTTTAATTGAACTATGAAATTCCGTGCGTTGAAGACTTTGATAACGTCAGCGTATCCATAAAGCAAGAGGATTCTTAAACGATGCTTATAACAGATTCTTAAACAGGATGTGTCAGAAGTTTCAGAACTGGAAGTAAAGTGGTTTTCGCTAGCTATTTTTCCATTATGTTTTTAAAAGTACTTTCTAATGTTATGGCAAGGGGCATGCCATCTACCTGTAACTGATGGGCTCCCTCATCTTGTCAGTGTGCCTAAAATAAAAAGGTTTTATTGACTTGATTGAATGAACAGATAAGGTCTGGGTGATCGTGGCCTTCAGCAGTGCAGTGGCTGTGTGGTGGACTATTCCACTGAAAGCATCAAGGTACAATATGGATCAAATTTTAAACTACTGTTCTTTTATTGAAAAGCAGTGTGATGGGCATGGTAGACAGAGGAAGGAGGCACAAAGGAAAAAGCATAAAGATATATAAAAGATATAAATATATCATTATTTATATAAAGATATATAAAAGAAGGAACTGAAGGAAAAGCAATAGCCTTCTTAGACTTAAAAAGCGATGAAGAATTTAAAATTTTACATAATCAAGTTAAGATATCTCAGAAAGTTCTAAAGGTTTGTTGTGATTGTGTTTTAAGGTCACATTCTTACATCTCTCCCTCTGTTTCCTCCTCTCAAAATTTTAGTCATACTCAGAATGGCCTTTTCCTGCAGTATCATCTGCTCTGTGACAGAGTGACACAGAGGAGTTAGGTTAGTCACTGGTCCTGAATCTCTAGTAGGCAGTGTTCCTATACTTTGATTTTTAATTGTTTGTCTGCCTGTCTGCCTGTCTATCTATCTATCTATCTATCTATCATCTCTCTCTCTCTCTCTCTCTCCCTCTCTCTCTCTATATATATTAAGTAAGCTCTGCACCCAATGTGGGGCTTGCAGTCACATCCTTGAGATCAAGAGTCGCATGCTCTGTGGACTGAGCCAGCCAGATGCTCCTTCCCATACTTTGGTTCACTATTCTCTGCCGATTTGGAGTGGCAACTCTAGAACCTGGTTTGAAGCTGTTGTCCTGGAGTTTGGAACTTTACTGCAGATTATTGGGGGACTTAAGAAGAACAATTTGATGATTTTGTTTTCATCAATGAGATTT
The DNA here is from genome assembly GCF_023721935.1 of Panthera uncia. Taxonomy (NCBI): domain Eukaryota; kingdom Metazoa; phylum Chordata; class Mammalia; order Carnivora; family Felidae; genus Panthera; species Panthera uncia. The sequence goes on from NC_064811.1 coordinate 117,845,718, forward strand.
GTATATAAATGTCAACAGCTATATTGCAAGACACAATATTTGTCAATGAAATACAAGTTTATAATGTTTTTTGGAGGATGGGGAAAATCTGTGGTTTAACGTTTATCGGAATAGAGTTCGATAATTGAAGGATTTTAAACCCTAGAAGGTTCTCCATCTCAGGTTTGCTGGCTCTGAGTAGATTTCAGGAAGGATGTGAATGAAGCCCTGAAATGTTGTATGTAAGTGGATTTTTCTGAAGAAAATATCCACAACTCTAATTAGGTTTTCAAATGTCTCTTGGACCCCAAATAGTTTTTAAAACATTTTAAAACTTAGAAAACTGTCCTTTTTTTCATTTCTCTCTTAGAGTTGACTGTTAAGTTTGTTCATTAGATAACTATTCTTTTGAAGGTTAGTTAATGATAATACAGACAGTGCTGTCTTTTGGCCAGCAACTTGAATTATGGGAAATAATATGAATCATAGCTAATACTTGTTGAGTTCTTAGTATGTACCGGACATTGTTCCGAGTATGTATGTATTTTTAAAAATCATCATGATAAACTTAGGTGGTGGTACGGACTGTGTTATATAGCCGAGAAAATGGAAGCATAGGGTAATTAAATAACTTTCCCAAAGTCACAGAGCTAGTTAAGTGGTAGAGCTGGGATTTGAACCTGGACAGATTTCAGATCACTGGTGTTTATGAAGGATGATATTTCCAGAGAAGTATTTCCCACAATTTGTCAGTGACAACTATCTACTACTTCATTTTGATGCAGTTTTATGATAGAAGGTTGGTTTTCAAGTAATACTGCTTATACAGTACTTGCATGATTGACTTCATTAATTATACATTTATTATATTATTATACATAGATAGATAGATAGACAGGCAGATTAGCCTTATGATCAAATAATATTCGCATGAGTATTTATTTGTGTTTGGTTCCTTGGAGAAATTTCTCTTACGGTTCCTGAATGAAAACATTTGTTTAATTTGCATCAGTTTTTGCTGATAGAGCATGACATAGGTACAGGTGGATTGATCAGTGTGTGAATCTATCGATCTAACTATTCATTCATCCATCCAAGTAGAAAGGTGGGATTCGTGGAGAGATCAGAACAGAAGCCTTTCCCAATTATATCACAACCGAGGTGGTGTAGTCAACTATTTAAGAAGCCTTTTCACAGGCTCCAATGGTATGAGAGTTGGCAAGAAGCCAGCTTCTTTCCTTAGCTCAGTATTAGCTCTTAGATTTACTTACTCAATGATTGCAGATTACCACGTGAGGCTTTTGAGGTTGAACAATGCTTAAGTGCTTGCTGCTCTCCTATTTGAATGGATTGAATGGAAAAATTCCATAGGGGCGTTGAGAGAACATGTGTGGTTTTAGCTAGTACTGCGATGTATTTACTACTAGCTATTTAATGGTGAGTTTTACTAATTAACTATTAGTAATTATATTAATTACTATTTATCACTTCACTTTTTTTTTCAAGTTACATTCAATGTTGGAATGAAAAATAAATAAGAGGCTGTTTGATCTCATTTCAATTCAGCAGTGTTATTCATATATGTTTTATGTCTGGAGGCAGGGCATATGTATACATATATTTTTCAGTGTTTTATTCCAGAGTCCAGTAGTGTCTTGCAGGTCATCTTTGGAAGGACCAAAATATACGTAGATCTGCTATCTATCTATCTATCTATCTATCTCCATGTATATTTTGTATATAGACTATATAAATATGGATTAAAAAAGTCTGAATGCCTGTTAGCTGATCATGTTCTAAGAATACATAGTTGATTGTTTTCCAAATACTAAGGTTTCTCCAAGTGCTAACAGGGTGCAGAGGGGATCAGGAGAGTGACGACCGTATTTTGTTAAATAGAGGAATTGAAACTGAAAATGATCCTACAACAAGAAAATATGATCGGTTGTAAGGTTGGTGGGGGGAGGCTCTACTCATCAGAGTGACATAGGAAAGCAGCCCTGTGGCACATGCCATGATCCCTTGTATCATTTCACTCTCACTGGGCATTTCGTTCATGTACCTTCTAATAGAAACTCGAGAAATGAAATACTCCTTGTGCACTGTTAGCACTGACCCCAGTTATTCTTTAACTGAACATTTTATAGGTAGAAACTTTACAGTATATTTTCCCCTCTTATTTTCTCCTTGTACATATCAACAACAAAAAGTATATGTTTAAAAGTTTTAAAATAATTTTGTTAAAATTATTCTTTATGTTATTGTAAAGATCATTAGTACACAGGTAACCAGAGTAATTCATTTGAGTTTTGGTAATTATGAGGCATAAAACTATATTGTATCATAAGATGTGTATCATAAATGTAGACCTGGGTGGTGTTGATATCAATGCTTTGATTAAGGCAGGTTTCTCTAATACCAGCTTTTCAAATTGCCCCTTTATTTGGCACCCTGGAGAGGCAAGGCACATGGTAAGATTCTGAATGGGAGAGTGATGTGCCTTTCTTTGGTAAAATGGGTGGAGGGTAATTATGAAAGGGGAAGTGGGAAAGGAGAACTTGCCAGAAAATGCTTGCCGTCAGCACATTTCAGGCATATTGCTTATAAAAAGGGGTCCCTTTGTAAATAGTGGATCTGGAAATTGGTTCCGTTAGAACTCTCTATACCCTTACAGACCTTGGACAGCTATGGGGTTCCCCATGGGTGCCTGTTCTTCCCTTTGAAGATCTCAGTTTGCTCTGGTTCAACCTGTTGCCCGCCCTGCCCCTATGCTTGGTTTCTGGATTGCCATGGCCCATTGTGCTTAAGCAATAGTGTGTGTTTTTGTCGAGGGGTGGGGTGGGGGGGGAATGGTAAAGAACTGGCAGCTGCAGAGGCTTCCCACTGAGAGCAGTGTTGGGGGGCAGGAATAGGTTCTAGCCCTACTTGGGGTCTTAGATAGCCTTCCCAGTCTGGGCTCCTCTTCCATGCAGTTCTAGACATACTTCTCTATACTCTAGACCACCCTTGCTATTCCTGCTCACTTTTTGTCATTCTTCCTGCCTCCTGCTCAAAGCCTCCAATCTCCACAATTTCTGAAACCCCTTCTACTGCCCAGGTAGAATTATTTTCTCCTTATATTTCTCCTCATATGCTGTAATAGCTTTTGTCTCTGTAAATTCATCTTGTTATGTGTCTCTACAGTTATATTTTGAATAAAGACATAAAAGTATGAGCCCAGCCAAGGGTTGTTCACATGATTGGTTTGTATCGACTTCAATGAGAGATCATTCAACAATCTAAGAAGTAATCAGAGGAATGTAAAACAGGTAGGAAATATAGCAAAAAACCAATGTTGGAGTATTATAATAAAAACAGTACTTGGGGAAAATTAGTCTGGGGTAGGATTTATTGAAGAAAAAATAATTAGAGATAAGGAAATGAGCCAGAAATCCACGGCAGTCCTTCAGATGTACAGTCTTATTCCTATTATCTGCTAAGGGATATAGCTATAGCAATTCATTCCTTCTCTCTATCATCAATTTTTGTCTCTCTCTAATGGGTCTTTCCCATGAATGTAATTTCTCCCATAAACAGCAACAACAAACAACTCTCTTTGGCTTCGTGTTTCTCTCCAGCCGCCACCTGGTTTTTAGGTCTCCATTTTATAGGAAAGCTCTGAAAGTCAATTCTACTTTCTGTCTCCAATTTCTCTCTTCTCATTCTCTCTTGAACCAGGCAGCCTGTCATTCCTACTGCTCCATAAAACTGTATCATTAGAGATACCCAGACCCCCCCCCCCCATGTTAAATCCGTGGTTAGGGCTGGGTTCTCTTTCAGCAGGACCTGAGTTCTTCATTTTTGCTTCCAGACAGTCCTGCTCTCTTCATTGTCCTCTGCCTCCCCATCATCCATTTCAGTAGCTTGCTGGTTCCTATTCCCTGTCCTCTCAACAGAGGAGTCCACTGCTCAGTCACTGGATCCTTTCTGTATCTATGTACACTCACTCCCTGACTGCATCCTTCCTGGTGGTGGTTAGTGTCTTCCGAGAGTGATGATTCGTGTCTCCAGTCATGACCTCCCCCTGAACTCCAGACTCATCTAGACAACAGTCTAGTCTGCATTCCTATGTAGATGTATCCTACTCATTGAATTCCTGACTTAACCCCCAAAACTGCTTCTTCCATGGTCTCCCTTATCTCACTTGATGGCCGTTCTATTCTTTGAGTTGCATGGATAATCTCTTAGTCAGTCTCGGAGTTCTCCTTTTTTTTTTTTTTTCATACCCCACATTTTAATCTGCCACTAAGTCCTTTAAGCTGTCCTTTCAAAATATATCCCACATCTGACTTCTTGTCACCTTTGCAGCTGCCATCTAGGTCCAAGCCACTATTGTCCTGCCTTATGGTATTATTGCAAGAGTTGGTCTCCCTGATGCTATACTTGCTCCCCCCACCCCCAGCTTGTTCTTAACACAACACAGCAGTCAGAATGCTTCTGTTATTTGCCCTGCCTGCATTAAACAAACAAACAAACCCACAAAATAAATAAACAGAAACACCCAGAACCCACTGGCTTGAAAAATAGTAATTTGTTATTTGTCATGATTCTGCAATCTGGGCTACATTCAGCTTGTTGGAGATGAAACATCCCAGAAGATTTCTTCATTCCTGTGTCTGGCACCTCAGCTGGGCTGACTGGAAAGTTGAAGACCCCTCCTTTGAGTCATTCTTCCTTTTCCATGAGAAATAGCTCTTGTCAGCACTTGGGTAGACTGCTTCCAGCTTTGAGTTCAGGATCTAGGGATCTTCTGTGTCCTCCTTTTCGTTTACCTGGTGGTGAGTTATTTTAGTACAATTTTCTCATAAACCTTGAGGCCTTCCTATACATTTTATTGAGGTGCATTCCATTATGGAAAACTTATGTACCCAAGACTTTTACGACAGGCTCCTCTTTACTTCGGCTGCAAATCCGAATGCTGTAGGAGAGACCCTTACTGTTTTAGAAACCCTTTGGAGAGCATCTGGGTGTCTCAGTCAGTTAAGCGTCAGACTTTGGCTCAGGTCATGATCTTGTGGTTCGTGGGTTTGAGCCCCACGTCAGGCTCTGTGCTGGCAGCTCAGAGCCTGGAACCTGCTTCGGATTCTGTGTCTCTCCATCTCTCTCTGCCCCTCCCCCACCTTGCGCTCTGTTTCTGTCTCTGTGTCTCACACAAAAATAAAAAATAAGTGTTAAAAAAAAAAAAAAAGAAGTCCTTTGTCCTGCTGAGTCTCTGAGGCTCTGCCTTAATGTGAGGTCTTAATGAGGCATCTTCCAGCCACATGCTTGATTTGATCTTTAACCTGAGAGCACATTGTACTAATACTTGGCTTTGAACTTTGTCCTAAGACTGCTTCTTTCTTTGAGCATCTTCTGCTGTCTGGAGAGGCAAGAATGACAAAAAGTTTAATTTTCTTTTTTTTTTTTTTTAATTTTCTTTTTTTAAATATTTATTTATTTTTGAGACAGGGAGAGATAGCATGAATGGGGGAGGGTCAGAGAGAGAGAGGGAGACACAGAATCTGAAACAGGCTCCAGGCTCTGAGCTGTCAACACAGAGCCCGATGCGGGGCTCGAACTCACGGACCGCAAGATCATGACCTGAGCCGAAGTCGGATGCTTAACCGACTGAGCCACCCAGGCGCCCCAAAAAGTTTTATTTTCTAACCTAGCAAGTCCTGTGTTGAATGATTCCCTCTAACTTCTACTTGAACACTTCAGTTCATCTTTCTCTTCCCGTAATTAATTCTAGGCAGCTGAATGAAGCCAGTTATCACATTCAGAAATCTCCTTAGGTAGGCCCACCAGCTCATGAGGTATGTTTTCATTCTTCCATATTGTTGCAGTGTTGCCAAACATTCTGCCACTACGTAATATGAGTTGCCTCTGTCTGGCCTCCAGGAAGAAGTTCATCAATGCCTTTCTGGCCTTCACTGTGTCCTTGATACTCTTCAGGTGTCTACACATCACCCGGTCTCATCCCAATTTTAGTGTCAGGTTTTCATTGCTATACAATAAACTCCAAAATTTAGAACCATTTTATTTGTTCAAGGTTTTGAGTTTAGAAATTTGGACAGGACACAGTGACAATGACTTGTCTCTACTCCACAATGTCTGTGGTCTCAGTTGATTTGACTCCATTTGTCCAAGGACTATTGGAGATGGTTCAAGACATTGAATCTGGCTGTTGGCTGGGTTCCTTCATTCTCTTCCACTTGGCCTTTTCACATGGCGAGATTGGGCCTTCTTCTGGCATGATAGTCTCAGGGTTGTCAGACTCCTTCCATAGTGTCCAGGGCCATAAAAGAGGAAGTGGGAGCTGCAAATCCTCTTAAGGCCTGGGTACGGAATTCCCATACTTTATGTTTGCTTCATCGGTCAGAATGAAACAGTCAGAAGCCCATCCCAGATTCAGTGGGAGAGGACACAGACTCTGCCTCTTGCTGGGTAACTTGTCATGCTTGTTCACGAAAGGAAGGCAGTGATGACAGCATCCATCTTTGGAGATTATCAGCTGTGATTTTATTTTTAGTCTATTTATTTTTGAGAGAGGGAGAGCATGAGAGGGGGAGGTGCAGAGAGAGAGAGAGAGAGACAGAAGATCTGAAACAGGCTCCGTGCTGACAGCAGAAAGCCCGATGTGGGGCCTGAACTCAAGAATTGTGAGATAATGACTGGAGCCTAAGTCTGATGCTTAACCTACTGAGCCACCCAGGTACCCTCATTGTGATTCTGTTAAAACATTAATTAGGTCATGCTACTCTATTCAAAACCACTATTGCCTTCTCATCTCACTTCTCTAAAAGCCAAATTCCATTACAATGGTCAGTAAGGCCCTAAGTGATTTGTATCTCTGTTACCTCCTCTACTATTCTACTATTCCTTTAGCTCACTGTTTCAGTCACACTGACAGTCTTTCTTTTTTTTTTTCAATATATGAAATTTATTGTCACACCATTCACAAAAATAAACTCTTTCTACTCAGCACCCATACTGCACTGCTTTTATCTAAGAGTCTTTGAACTTGCTGTTCCCCTTCTTAGACTGCTGTTATCTCAGATATAGCCCACTCCCTTACTTCACTGGTTTAGTTCAATATCCCATTTGCAGTGAGGTTTTCCCTAACCCATGTACTTCCTGTGGCACTCCCACCAGCACTGTGCTTAAACTCTTTTCCATGTACCTATAACTATAAACTAAGGTTTATAGTACTTTATCCCAAACTCTTAGGGTCAGATGTGTTTGGAGTTCAGATTTTTTTCAGTTTTTGGAAAGGTAACTGTTATGGACTGAATTGAATGTCCCTGCGCCCCCCCCCCCCCCCCGACTACTTCCAAACTCCCATGCAAGAGAGGCTTACCCTCTTAGAAACTTTCAGACAGGCAGTATAGTGTCATTAACTGTAGTCACCAGGCTGTACATTGCATTCCCATGGCATGTTTATTTTATAACGGGAAGCTTGTACCTTTTGACGCCTTGTATCCATTTCACCCACCCACCAAGCCCCTGCTTCTGGCAACCACCAATCTATTTTCTGTAGCTGTGAGTTCATTTTGTAAATATGCCAGTCTTTAAAGAGTCACTTTCTCTGCGAAATTCTTCAGGCAAAACCCCAACATTACTTCCCCTCTAGCCACCTCCTCCCCCCCGGAAATATTGACTACATTTTCTCCTTTGTTCTGTCCTCTCCCGATGGATAGCTCTCTAATTGTATCTGCGACATTTTATCATTATTGACTTGTGTTTGTATTGACTCTCCTCTTGAATAAATGATGAAGATGGGACAAAGGATGACAAGAACTGTGATCATGGAGTTGGAAGGGCTGGAGTTTGGGAAACACCGTATTTATAAAATTACTCCCTCAATAAAAATGGGCACATAGTAAACCTTTAATAATGTTATTTTTCTTGTCAATAATCTATCACAGGGGGGCCTGGGTGGCTCAGTCAGTTAAGCGTCCGACTTCGGCTCAGGTCGTGATCTCACGGTCCCTGAGTTGAGCCCCACGTCGGGCTCTGTGCTGACAGCTCAGAACCTGGAGCCTGCTTCAGATTCTTTGTCTCCCTCTCTCTCTGCCCCTCCCCCACTTGTGGTCTGTCTGTCTCTCTCCCAAAAATAAACATTAAAAAATTAAAAATAATAATCTATCACATATTGCTGAGGGGTCAAGTGATAGTAAGTTTTTGAGAAAAGGCGTTTGACCAGATTTGACTAGAAATACCTCACCAGTGATCATCACAGAGCTGTTGGAAAACCACTCCCAGCAGACTCCTTATTGTCAAGGTCAGGAGGGGAAATAGAATTTCCCAAGGATCTAATTTGGGCCAGGCTACTGATAAAATCCTTACATTCATTTTTAGGATGATGCTTATGAACTTTATAGATTAGAATGAACCTTTTTAGAACTAAAACAAAGAAAGGGAGGGGCTGTTTAATATTTTGTGACCGTTTTTATTGAGGGAGTAATTTTATAAGTGCAAAGCAAATGCTTCAACAAATGAAATGAAACAAGATACACCCTATTCTCTAAATTTCTTCAAATAAAATTTTTTTTAACTTTCTTAATTTTTTTTTGCCAAATATTTTGAAAAAAAAATGATTTCCAAGTACAAAAAAGATGAGAAAATTTTTGTAAAAATATTAGGATGGTTAATATTTAACTTATTTAGTGCTCCTTTTCCCAAGAATCCTAGGAAACAAATATATAGTTATAACAGCTTTATGATGTCACTTGAAAATTTGCAGTAACCCCAAATGGCAACATTTTAAGGATCTATATCGTATACCTTTAGACTCTACTCCTGGGAAGCAAGATCCTCTTTTCATTATTTCGTGAAGGACGTCTAAAACTTCAGACGTGTGGTTTTATGATGGCTCATTTAGATTGATATTGAGGTATTTCTCCTCTAAACTTTGACCTTTCTTAATTCAAGATGCATTACTCTCAGCCTCTGCAGTTTATAAAGTATTGGCTTCCATGCTATGGTTGTCAATCAGGCCGATGAACAACGGACCATAAACCTTCCTAAAAATACAAATATTTATTGAACATTTTCTCAGTGCATGGCTCAGTGCCAAGTGCTCTGAGGGATAAAAAGCTGAACTGAACATGATTCCTTTCAGGAACTTGTTATCTACTGGAGAAATGAATATTGGTATATGAATAGCTGGGTCATCCATGTATGGTTGTACTAAACAGCTGTCCATTCTCTAAACATGTTTTCTGTCATCACTAAGCATGTGGATATGTGTGTCTCCCCTCCAGAGTGCATTATTCCATCCATTCTTTTCCCTCTCCCCTTTCTCCTGATTCACCCACCTGGTCCAGAGGTCTCAGTTTGGTATTGTTTTTTTTGAGGATATTTTCCTAAATTTCCAAGATTGGATTAGGTATCTCTTGTTCTTAACTTTATTCAGTAAATATTTCAATAGCTAACATTTATTGTTGGCCATGTGCCAAGCACTTTAACTTGTGGAACCCTCATAAACTACCGGAGGTGCTTTTCCAGCTACTCTTCAGATGACTCAGAGGCACCAAGACCCTGTGCCCAAGGTCCTCAGTTAAGTCTGTCTCCAGAGCCTGTACCCTTCACCTAGTCTGCTACCTCACTGGAAGAACTAAGAAGAGGCATGAAGATTAAAAGGGAGGAGGTAAAATTATCTTTATTTATAAATGAAAGCCATGAAAATTAACCAGCTATGAAAACTAATAAGCAAGTTCATCAAGACTGTCGGAGTAACAAAGCCTCAGCAGCATTTTTTAATATTAAATAAAATATTAGCTAACGTAAAACACAGTGCTACTGCCCCTGCCAGGAGACACTCTTATCTTAATCAAATGGAATTTACCTATAGATCGTATGGATGGTCCAATATTAGAAACCCTATTAATATAATCCTAATGGATGCATGCAGAAAAAGTTTTATCAAACTTTTGAGTATGAGTTTCGTAAGATTAAATGGGATCTTCCAAATGGGTAAATGAATGAATGATATTTGCAAAATAATCTCTAGTAAACATCATACTTAATACAGAACTATGCTAAAAAAGCATTTTCTTTAGTTTTGGAGAATGATGACAGTGTCAGTAAGAGTGCAACTATTGAGCAGAGTAAATAGAATAAATAAAAAAAAACAAAGTAAATAAAAAAACAAAGATAACAGCTGCTTATTTTTACTGAGTACTTAATGTGTAAGCAGTATTCTAAGTGCTTTGTAAGTTTTGCTTTATTTAAACAATAGTAAATGTCAAATTTTTACTTACCTTTACTTCCTATATCATTTTGCTTCCTCCGAAAATTACTTCAAACAGGCTGCAAAGGGCGAATTTTTCTGAGGTCTTATGTGCCTGTGAATATACTAATTTTTCCCAGATGTAAATAATGGCTTGCCCAGATACTTAATTCTAGGTACAAGGTTAGTTTTCTTCAGCATTTAAAAAAATTTTTTTTTAATGCTTATTCATTTTTGAGAGACAGAGAGAGACAGACCATGAGTGGGGGAGGGGCAGAAATAGGGGTAGACACAGAATGAGAAGCAAGCTCCAGACTCCGAGCTGTCAGCACAGAACCTGATGCGGGGCTGGAACTCACAAACCCTGCAATCATGACATGAGCCGAAGTCGGGCACTTAACTGACTGAGCCACTTGGGCACCCCTATTTTTCTTCAGCATTGTGGGGACTCTGCTCCATTATCTTCTTGTATCTGTTGTTTCTTTCAAGAAGCCTGATGTCACTGTGACCTTTGTCTGTTTTCACTCTAATGAATATTGTTGAAGTTTCTCTTTGGCGTGAATTTTTTTTTTTTTTTTAATTCCAGTGTAGTTAATATACAGTGCTGTATTAGTTTCCAATGTACAGTATAATGATTCAATAGTTCTATATATGACTCAGTGCTTATCATGGTAAATGTACACTTAATCCTCTTCGCCTGTTTCAGCAATCTCCCCACCTACCTCCCCTCTGGTAGCCATCTGTTTGTTCTCTATAGTTAAGAGTCTGTTTTTTTGTTTGTTTGTTTGTCTCTTTTTTCTTTGTTTTGTTTCTTAAACTCCACCTATGAGTGAAATCAAATGGTATTTATCTTTCTTTGACTGACATATTTTACTTAGCATTATACTCTCTAGATCCATCTATATTGTTGCAAATGGAAGATTTCATTCTTTTTTACGGCTGAGTAATATTCCGTTGTAAATATACCACATCTTCTTTATCCATTCATCTATATAAATGGACTCGGGTTGCTTCCATAATTTGGCTATTGTAAATAACGCTGCAGTAAATATAGGGGTGCGTATATCTTTCCAAATTAGTGTTTTTGTGCTATTTGGGTAAATACCCAGTAGTAGAATTATTGCATCATATGGTAATTCTATTTTTAATTTTTTAAAGAACTTCTGTACTGTTTTCCACTGTGGCTCTATCTGTTTGCATTCTCACCAACAGTACATGGGAGTTCCTTTTTCTCTACATCCTTGCCAACGCTTGCTGTTTCTTGTATTTTTTATTTTAGCCATTCTGACAGGTGTGAGTTGATACCCATTGTGGTTTTGATTTGCATTCCCTGATGATCAGTGATGTTGAGCATCTTTTAATGTGTCTGTTGGCCATTTGTGTGTCTTCTTTGGAGGTCTTAAATCTTTGTGAATGCTACTAAAATATCCCTAACTAGGAGTGGGATGTGTTTTTAAGTTATTTTCTTTGCTATTCTGTTATCTTCTTTATTTTGAGGTCTGATGTTTAGAATTTTGGAAAAATCTTGATTATTATCTTTTTATTTGTTGTCTTATTTTTCAGACTGCAAGTAGACAGAGTTGAATTTCCTACTTTCATCCTCCATGTACACTTCACTCTTCCTTTTTTTTTTTTTTTCCCCTAGCTAATTTTTACTTACTAATGGCTTCCAGGATATTGCCCGATCTAACTGTGTAGCTCATTCTGCCACTTTCCAGCAGTATTGTTTCCGACACTCAGGCTATCTACTTAATTCTCTACTTTATGACTTGTGGCTTTTTTATATTTATTATACCCACTTATTTCTTCATATTTCTTGCTCCAGATTCATATTTCCAAAATCCTTCTTACATTCTACAAAACATTTTTTTTTAATTCTTGTTTTATCTGTTTCATTAGGCTTTTCCCATCTGGCATAAATTTTTTTAAGTTTTATCTCTCTTTTATAGAGACCACACTATATATTCTTCCCTGTAAACTTCTCTTTCCTAGATTGGGATCATCATGGCTAGCATTATCATCAGCCAGGAGACAAAACCCTTGGCTCTAGCTTATGTCCTCCAAATGCGTTGGTGTGGGATACTCTCCAGGTTGAAGGGTATACTGTTGCACTCTGGATTTAACAGTTCCGTGACTCTCCAGTTCCAGTACCTTGTTTGTCAAGGATCTTTCCCAGTGTCTTACTGGAGGTACCCCTCTGTCTTGTAGCAATGATGGGAAGAGCAATTACTTGGACCCAGGGTATGGGTTCATGCAGTTATGTTGCCAATTTTCTAGGTTCTGAGGTCCTACCAGAATCCAGGTCCAACCAGAAAATGCCAGTCAAGTTTAACATGTGCAGTAAAACAAGATCACCTAATCCTACCTTTCAGGGAAGATAAGGAGGGAAGGGGGTACAACAACTACAACCTTCTTCCTCATCTTATCCTCTGCTTCTGGCCCCCAACTATCCAAGTCTGGTCTGCCAAACAGATCCTTCTCTCTCCCAAGGGATTTTTATAGATTTGGAATTAGCTCCTGAGCATATATTGGCATTCTACAAACTATCTTGTTTCTCTGGAACCTACAGGGTGTATTTCCAAATACAAAGCTAGCTGCTCTTGCTGGTTCTTCATTTAACTAGGAACTTCCTAGGATTAATTGCTCTCCTTTTTCCCAAGTGATTCTTCCAAAAAATAGATATGTAAATGTATGATGGTATTTATGATTGTTATTATCAAACCACGTTGGGAAAAGATCCCAGGAATCCCAGGGTAAAAGCAAGAGTGTGGTGGCTTAGCCACAGGGTAAAGGAGATTATGAAACTTCCATCTTCCCATTCTTCCAAGGTAGATGTCAGCTGGGCTACCGTGGGTTAGGATGACACAGAGTTGTTACGGATGACATGTTTACTTTAGTTGTTCAGACCTAGAAAGTAGCTATTTGGAAATAAGTAGAGTGAAGTAAATTGGATTATAGCAGCATTTTGCTGGTCATGCTGGTATAGGATCATTAGATTTAAGGCATGAAATTAAAACAATTCAAATTCCGCTAATACTGCCCTTTAGTTATAATCAAGACATACGGGATTGTGAGCCCCAAGCATTTTATAACTCTTGGTTTTAGGGATAAGAAGACCTGGTTTGAAATTGAAGGTAATGTGGAGAGGAAGCACAATGATAGCTCACACGCCTTGTGCTTCCTGTTAGCTGAATGAACTACTAATGACAAATGAAATCCAGGAAATCCAGGACACGTGGCAAACCCCAACTTTACCTCTTTGTGTAAGCCTGGATACTATGTTTAGTTTCTCTGCACTTTTGTTCTCTTCTGGAGAACTAAGGTGATTAGAGCAGAGGAATTCCCTCAGGCATCAAACCTGACAGTACAAACGATGAACATAATATGGATAAATTTGACCATATGCTCGTAAGCTACCTGTGACCTTAATAGGTGCACTTCAACACTGGGGAGAACTTTGGACACCTTCCAGTCTAGTTTCTTTATTTTAAAGATAAAGAAACTGAGGTTAAAAGACATGAAGTACCTTGCTAAGGTCACATAGCTGTCTAAAGACAACCAGGACCAGAGTTCAATTCTCTAAGCTTTCAGTCCATTCCATCGTTTTGGTAAGATGAGGGAGGCTCCAAATTTTATCAAGGAGCCTTCAGTCTCAATGTTACATGAACCATAGTTTTGGAAATTGTAATTTTCTAGTGATGAATAGATTGTAAACATGGTAGTCTCCATAGAGTCTAGTAAAAGAAAAGGTGGTGAATGCCACTGCTATTGTTTACACAAGTCCAAAGAGAGAAATTCTATGTCTATAGAAATGAATGTCCGTGGTCCCAGCACATGGAGTGACACATTTAATGGTAGTTGCCTGGAGGACTATGTTCTATAACTGAATGGAGATAATTTTCTGTGCTGTTTTCTATCCTAGATGATACGTTCTACAAGGCTTTGAAGTTTCATTTGTTCCCATTTCACGTTTGTCAGAAATCTTCTCATTAGTAATTTGGTCATTTAAGTTAATAGGACAGTCTTTGTCGTAGGAATGGCTCTGGTCAAAGAAGCAAGCCGCCTATTTTACCTTTCCATAACCACCTCTGAGGGGGAAAAAAGCAACTTCAAAAGAAATGTGACATTTTAGACTACAAAAATACAGCCATTTGGAGCATTCTGTACAAATACACCCAACAGAAAGGGTTAGAATTTTAAACACTGTAACAAATGGGTAATCCCATAGAAGGAATGGGGCACACAACGTGTTTGATGATGTCTGTGTAGCCCATTTTTCTCTGCACAAAAGCTGAGGAGTGTGGAAGAAGTGCTAAAAAAGCAGAGAAGAATGAAAAGCAAAGATTAGAAAGGATAAAGGAAGGGCAATCTGGTCGTAGTAGTAGTTTGGTAACTACTATGTGAATAAGAATATTTAGTGAGACCAAGGAAAGAAGAGATAAAGAACTAAAACTGATGAAATGCCCTAATCTGGGTTCACGATGTCTGGGGTAATTTCACTGAGCCCTGGTGGAGAGGAGGGAACCAGTATCTCTGTAAAAGATAGCCGAGTTCTCTGGCCAGCCATGACATGGACCACCCTGGAACTCAAGAGTCCAAGCACTCTCCCAATCGCAAATAACTTTTATTAATAGAGACAGTCTGCTTCTCATCAGTTTTATAAGCACCTACTGCTTTGCTGTGGAGACTTGAGAAGTTTAGTTTTCTTGTCAGGAAGGAGCTCAGCAAGCAGTGCTTTAGGAATAAGACATTTGGGACTCCAACAGCCAATTCGTGGCCACTGTGTTGATTCAGAGATCTAATGCTCTGAGTAAATCACTTGATGCATCTCATAATAAGCCAACTATTTGGAATGGAAGATACCAAAGGCCTAATAAGCAAGAAAAATAGAACATTAGAAGGATGACAGCCAGCTCTGGTAAAGCTGTCTGGAGACAGAGGACTGAGGGATTATGTGGGCTAAAGTTCATCTGTATTTAATAAAAGATCCACTTTGCCTTAGGTTTTTTTTTTTTTTTTTTTACTTAATTATTAGTGTTATTTCTGAGGATCGTGGTAATCGTTCCTCTTGGCTTCTGTAAGGGATTTGTGAGAAGCCATAGAAATGTTCAAATCCAGTTATTTGCCAGTAGGAGATATGCTATATAATTAAGCTGTCGTTTTCCCTGATAGGTTATTATCAGCAGGTAAGAAGAAGTGTGGATCATTATAAATTGTCATACAGCATTTCATGCTGCAGCAGATAAGGTATGTCTTCTGTGGCAACACTGAGCAATCATATAGAAACTGGTGCCATTATGGCCGTTGTAAATCACAACATACACTTTAATAGTTAAACAATTATCTATAGTAGCAGTCCTAGAGAATTGGTTAGTAATAATTGACTTATTTTTATGATGAAGATTAATTTTTATATAGGTCTTTTTATATAAATACCTGAAGAATTCAAAACAAGAACATTCATTTAAAACACACACACGTGGGCACTTTTTGGGTGTTTTTTCTTTTTCTTTTTTTTTTTTTTGGTCCATTTATCTTTTTTTTTTTTAATGTTATTTATTTTTGAGAGAGAAAGAGACAGAGACAGAGACAGAGCATGAGTGGGGAAGGGCAGGAGATAGAAGGAGACACAGAAATCTGAAGCAGGCTCCAGGCTTTGGGCTGTCAGCACAGAGCCCAACACGGGACTTGAACCCACAGACCGTGAGATCGTGACCTGAGCTGAAATTGGAGGCTTAACTGACTGAGCCACCCGGGTGCCCCTTGGCTCATTTATCTTTACCTGCAAATGTTTGAAGGATCATGTATGTAATTATATGTATATATTGTATGTATATATATGTATATTTGTATGTATATATATGTATGTATATATACGTATGTATATATATGTGTATATATACGTATGTATATATATATACATGTATATATATAATAAAATTATATGTATATATTTAGTTTAGAATTATATATATTTAATATTTCTATTATATGAAGATGGTAGTGCTAAAGAGGCCCAAACTGGCCACCAGTAGATTCAAGTCTGTCTGGTTTTCTGTTGTTGGAAGCCACAAGTGAACAAGGGAATGGCCTGGCCTCTGGGATAAAAGGAAAGTATTTCTTTATTTTTGAAGGCCTAAAGCTATAAGTCTTCTCTCCTTTCTCTTTCCTTTCTCTTGGTATTGTTCCTTTGCCATTCTTCTCCCTTATCTCTTCTCTCATCATGATTTATGTTCTCTAAAACTTAGTTCACATTAGTCAGCTATAAAAACCTCACCTTGACTGACCCAGCTGCCTCTGCCCCTTCAATTTTGCTGTACTACATGTCGCCCTTTTCATGGCAAAGTGTGACAGCTGTCTTCTTTGTGAGAATTTTAAAAACCTATCCACCTAGACCATTGAAATCCACAGTACGAACATGTTTGTCTCCAGGATTTGACCCAAGAAAGGGCTTGCGCCAGAATGTAACTTCACCCCATCAGTAGCACACATTAGTTCACCTGACAGGTTTTTCACAACGAGTCTTTCCTGGAGGAGGAATCAGTGTAAGTTGTACTCACTGTAAACTGGTGCTTTAATAACACTGAACTAGACGGCAAGGGTGCTAATGGCTCCCTTCTCCGTGGGACCTATGGGAGTGACGGAACAGCCTAATTGTGAGTGATATGAGGACTGGTTCATGGTGAGGGGGGTCACATTCATGGGGGTGATAATCACTAAGAGGTCACATTTTCAAGGGCTCCCTGTGTGTCAGAGACTGTTCTATGTAGGTTTTGGTGAATGAGCTCACTTGACCCTTACCGTGACCCGGGGAGGGTAGACAGTATCATTTCCTGAGGCCCTTGGAGATGAATTCATCTCCTCCAAACCTTATTGTTAGTAAGTAGCTGAGCTGGAATTCAATCTAGATGGGACTGAAACCAAAGTGTCTGCTCTACCTGCATCAGTGCCATCCAAACGAGGTTTCTGCCGTGGTGCATGTGTTCTCTAGCTGCTGTGTCCAATATGGTAACCACAAACCATGTGTGGCTTTTGAGCACTTGAAATGTGGCTAGCTCCACTGAGGAAGTGAACTGTTAGCTTTGTGTTTTCAAATTTGCATTTATGTTTAAATAGCCACATATGGTTAGCGGCTGCTGTATTGGACAGCATAACTCCAGATACTTTTTAGGTGTTGCTGACTATAGGCTAATAGAAAAACCAAGGCAGGAGTAAAAGAATGTGGTATTCTTTCCCCATTTGTAGAGTTTCCCCGGATCCTACATTTTTTAAAAAATTTGTGTATTTATTTTGAGAGAGACAGAGACAGCATGTGTGGGGGAGGGGCAGAGAGAAAGGGGAAGAGAGAGAATCGCAAACTTACTCCACACTGCCAGCTGCAGAGCCCAACTAGGGCTTGAACTCATGAACCTTGGGATCATGACCTGAGCCAAAACCAAGAGTTGGATGCTTAACCCACTGAACCACCCAGGTGCCCCCTGCATCCTACATTAAAAGACAAAACCAAAAAAAAAAAAAAACCAAAAAAAAAAAACCCCGAAAACCCAACAAAGTTTAATATTAAAAAAAGAAAGAAAAGGCTGTTTTAAATCTGTTGCTGTATGGAAGCAACAGGATTAAAAAACAAATTATTGACTGCCTTCTCTGCTTCAGGTCTTCTGCTAGGTTTTGGGCATTACGAATAAATGAATAAAAAGATATAGTTCCTGTCTTCAAGGAGCTCATAATCTGAGTAACTTTTTAGTGATATTACACATTTTTTTTCGAGAGTGTCTTCATATGCTTCGACAAAGTTTTTAAATACCTGCTATTTAATACTTGGCAGTGTTTTGTTTTTAATTTTTAATATTTTATTTTTTTCAAAAGGTAATCCATTCCTGTGGTTTCAAATTCAGAGGGTACCAAGCTGCTTTTAATTCCCTTTTATAGAAACAACTACTGGTAGCGTTTCTTAGTTCATACCTTTATAAATATTTTGTGCATACACGAGGAAACACAAACGTGTTTAATTCTTTTTTAAAAAACAGATATGCACTGTTGAGTAACCTTGTTTCTTGCACTTAAAATAATACACCTTGGATACTTTTTCATACTAGCACTTAAAGACCTTCTCATTTTTTCCTATGGATGCACAATATTCCATTATATGTATACATCATAATTTATTTAAGCAGTCTTCTGTGGACTTTTAGGTCGTTCCCAGTCTTTTGCTATTACAGGACATATTGACAATAGTAACTTTAGCAATCATATTCTAATGTGAGCTAGAGTGAATTGCCTTCATGTTTCCCAGAGGAGATTCCATAAACAGTCTGAGAAGATGTTCAATATAAATAGAGGGTTCTCTGGCTAAATAACTTTCGGTTAACTGTGGATATTCATTGGGGATCCATAGTGCACCTTGTTGAATTAAAGAAAATCCCACAGTAATTTATGTCAATGTAATCCAAGTGTTTCCCAGGCTTCGCTTTTCTCAAGTAGTAGAATAGACTGTTTTTGTAGGTTGAGTTCCCTGGGAGTCAGACTCTGAGCTAGAAATGTACATGCAAGAGACCTACTGGGGCATGTTCTCAGGAATGGCACTTGATGGAAGTGAGTGCTGATAGAAGTAAGGTAGACAGAGGGAGAAGGTGAACTGTGATACAGTTGCACAGAGGTCTCAGCCAACTGGTCCCATGGAGAGTGAGTGCTCTCAAGCTGGGATGGCCCTTTAGGGATATTCCAACTCCAGGGAAGGAGGCCAGTCCCCTACAGGGAGGTGTTGTGACTTTGTCCCAGGTGGTTCCCTTCCACTGGGGGCACATTTCTGGGAAGAGACTCAGCTCTGAGCTGTCAGCTGGGGTGATGAGTGCTTCAATGTTCACTATAACTCTGAATAGCACCTTCACATTCTTTATGGAAATGAGTATCAATTCCTTCATAATTTTGATGTTCAGAGCAAGTCACTTGATTTCTTGGTGACCCAATTTCTTTCTCTATGAAATATGGATGCCCAACTGGAAGTTCTTTGGAATATCTAACATTCTTTGCTTCTAATTCCATTTAAATATGTACTAATTAAACTCCAGGGGATGGGACTAGTTTTCCTAAACATGTATTTGGCCACATAGAGGCCATCGACCTGACTAGGTCAGCCCTAATCATCTGCTATCACTGCTGTGCATTTATGGAGAAGATGAATTGTGATAGCATTTTTAAGAGTATGTCACTTAATCTCAAGCAGATCCTTGGGGCAAAATGTCATGAGACCTGAGTTAGTTTCTTTTGTTTTTTAAATATTTTTGTTACCTTTTGGTAAGTGTTTCCTGAAGAAGCTATCCCCCCATCTCTCTGGAAACATGAGTGCCCATCCTGTGCCTTTTAGCGTATTTGCTACTTTCATTCTCATGCCTTATGCAGGAATCATCAGTTGCGGTGGCTGTCACAGAAGCTTGTTTTTGATTGGAGAGGGAAGAGGGTCCACGGAATGGACCTCTCTTAGGTGTGCCTAATAGAGTTGATGGAGCTTCATAGAGAAGATGGAAAAATCTCTAAGCAAAATTCTCAACGAAGTTGTTACAAGATAATGGAGGAGACAGTGACATGGCAAATAAAATCAGGACTAAGGAGTTGGCTGTTATATGAACATCACGTACAGGTGAAGATGGAAAAGAAAAAAAAAAACATGCTAAGATTGATGGCTGTGTCTAAGATTAACTTTTAAATTGAACACTTTTCTCAAAAACCTTAATCTGTTCTTTCAACACAAAGCCTAATAAGAATTCTTGTTATGCTTATTATGTTAGGCTTATTATTATTACTATGGTAATGGATCAGGTGAAAGATTGTTAAAAAGGGAATCTGAAAGGGAACAAACTAGAAAAGATATTGTTAGGGGGTAGGAGGAAATGATGAAATATGAATTTGCCCTAAATAGATCCAAAACAAATTAATCTTTTCTGACCAATCATTGACTCCTTCCTTTTCGTCTGCTAACAGATGGTATGTAAAACCTCTTTATGCTAACTCTGAAATGTTTCTGGAACCACTGCCCTCATCATCCATTTGCAATGATTTGTTTGCAAAGTGTCAGATCCTATAGCATGCTGGTCACTTCCAACTATTCAACTGTGGAGCTCATTTTAAATGCCAGTATCACTGGGGCACCTGGGTAGCTCAGTTGGTTAAGCATCTGACTCTTGGTTTCAGCTCAGATCATGATCTCATGGTTCCTATATTTGAGCCCCAGGTTGGGCTATGTGCTGACAGGGCTAAGCCTGCTTGGGATTCTCTTTCCCTCTCTCTGCCCCACCCCCCACTCGCATACATGCTCTCTTTCTCTCAAAATAAATAAACTTAGGGGCGCCTGGGTGGCGCAGTCGGTTAAGCGTCCGACTTCAGCCAGGTCACGATCTCGCGGTCCGTGAGTTCGAGCCCCGCGTCGGGCTCTGGGCTGATGGCTTGGAGCCTGGAGCCTGTTTCTGATTCTGTGTCTCCCTCTCTCTCTGCCCCTCCCCCCTTCATGCTCTGTCTCTCTCTGTCCCAAAAATAAATAAAAAATTAAAAATAAATAAATAAATAAATAAATAAATAAACTTAAAAAAAATAAGGGGCGCCTGGGTGGCTCAGTTGGTTAAGAGTCCAACTTCGGCCTAGGTCATGATCTCACTGTTCCCAGGTTCGAGCCCTGCGTTGGGCTCTGTGCTGACAGCTCAGAGCCTGGAGCCTGTTTCAGATTCTGTGTCTCCCTCTCTCTCTCTGCCCCTCCCCTGCTCATGGTCTGTCTCTCTCCTTCAAAAATAAATAAACCTTAAAAAAATTTTGTTAAAAAAAAAATAAAAGTAAAATGCCGGTGTCATCTTACGTTCTGCCAATTGAAGTGAGACCTGTGGGGCCCATTGGAGGAAGAGGGTGTGGTTCATGTTTTCTTGCCTTCTAACTTCCTTCTGGTTTTCACTGATGGAATTTGGGACTGAGAGGGGGGCTAGGGCACGAAGGCCAGATATTTTCTGATTTGAGGTCATCCTCTGTTGGTTGTGCTTCTCTTCCTGCTGATAGTAACTAACCATGGATACCTTATGTGGGGGAGGTCTCCAAAGCTGGTCATTTCTGTGGAACATGTGTGAGTTCTTCCTCACAGGTACAGTGGTCTCTACCCTGGCCCTCCGAGCATAATTAGGCTTAATCTCTTCCTCCCCCCTCACCTCCCTCCCCTAGTGGTATAGCCCACTAGGTCTGATTATCTGGGTCCCCTTGCAAAGAGGCCAGCTTGGATCCACAGCTTTGCTGAATCAAATACTGGAAATAAAATCTGATGCTTTTCTCCATTATTACAATAATAATTGTAATACCTTTGGTCAGGTAGGTTTAACAGCAAATCTGCAATCCCTTAAGGTGATATGTATACCTGGGAAATGAGATGCCAGTCTGTTTTACTCAGCTCAGTCTGCCATAACAAAATACCATGCCTGGCTTCTGAAGGCTGGGAAGTCCAAGATCAAGGTGGCAGCTGAGTCATTTCTCTGGTGAAGTCTCTTCTTGGCTTGCAGATGGCTGCCTTCTTGCTATGTCCTACACGGTGGAGAGATAAAGGGTGGAGATAATTTCTCTGGTGTCTCTTCTTATAGGGGCACTAATCCCATCATGAGGGCCTCACCCTTATGACCTCATTTAACTCTAATTACATTTCCAAAGCCTCATCTCCAAACACCATCACACCGAAGTTAGGGCTTCAACATAAGAATTTGGGGGGAAACAATTCAGTCTATAGCACTGTCTCTTCTGTGTATAGTCTCATAGCGTTTTTCATTATGCCCTTGGCTAGTGATTCCAACCATTGCCTTTCTATTCTTTTCTGTTTTTTTAGTCTTCTGTATATGGACTCAGGAAGGATGTTGGGGTGGAGTTGGTGGTTGGAGAAAGTAAAAGTAAGGGCTTGCCTACCTCTGAGTTAGCACTGGAATGGGTGTCTGAACCAAGCTGTAAGACTTTCTTTACAACAGGAGGCAACTTAATGCTTCTTTACCCCCAACATTAGGTTCTATTCACCAATTACAGGGCAAGAGTAGAGACACATTCAAAATCCCCTTAAAATACCATTCCTCACCTGCCTTCTTGAATTCAGAGCCTCTGCAGGCATCACTCCCTTGGCTAGAGTAACATTACTCATTCTGAAAGGCTAGCTCAGATGTCAACTTCAAACTGAAGTCTTTCCAAATCCCTCATTTTCCTCACCTCTTTAGAATTAATTACCTCACACTGTGTTTTAACATAGGCCTTTCTTTAGTCTTTTATTCAAACACTAAGAGGATTAGTTGTTTGCAGTTTTTTTCCTCCACTGGTTGGTGAGTTCCTTAAGGATCAAAACCAGTTATTAGGTCCTTATACATGATAAGTTTTGAATAAATATTTTATTTTTTATTTATCTTTTTAAGTTTATTTATTTATTTTGAGAGAGACAGGGACAGCATGAGAGGGAGAGGGGCACAGAGAAGGGGAGAGAGAGAGAATCCCAAGCAGGCTCTGCTCTACCAGCGTAGATCCTGACTCGGGACTCGAACTCATGAACCGTGAGATCATGACCTGAGCCAAAACCAAGAATCTGACACTTAACCAACTGAGCCATCCAGGCTCCGCCAAATAAATATTTTAAATAAAACAGGAACGTTCCATCATATAGGCAATGTATATCAAATGGTTATACTTTTGACTTACAATTATGTGAAACTTTTATTAAATCAGTAATAGTAAAAAATGAGACTATAGAGATAATTTTATTAGTATAAAATATAAATATATAAATATCCTTTATATCATGGACCATACTGAATTTTGGTTAAGATGTTTATCATTTTATAATATAGAAATTACACTCCTTAACTTTTAAAAATGATATAAGTTTGATTACCTTTTTTTTTTTAATAGGAAATACCTACTTTAGGGTTTTCTGATGCTGCAATATGTTGGCATATTCAAACCCTTTCAAAATCACATATCCCTTGAAAATATGATGTTGTGATTTTGTGTTTTCCTGCTGAGGGTACCAGTGGAGACTTTGCTACTCCGCTCGTAGAACAGATATTTGTAACTTATTCTCAGCACCTTCCTTGGAGTTGGCCAGTGACTTGGTATCAAGTTCACAGATACATTTGACATCAATGTACTTTGTGCTATGTTTGGGGAACTGAACAACTTTAACGAGAAACTGCATGAAACATTATAGTTTATTTTAAATAGTGTGTGATTACTTGTCTTCCAACATGAAGTAGCTGTAGTCAGCGTGGGTATGAGTTACATTATGGGGGAGTTTGAAGATTTTAGGAAAGATTAATAAAAATTCCCGTGGACTTCTGAGGCTTTCTCCATATGAGTCTTCCTGTCTTTTCTAGTATGATCAGATATGGAGGTAATCATAAATCCAAAGTATTATTCAATATGTAATTTTAAATCTTTTAATCCCCACCTTTGACACCTACAGAATGCATTCCTACATATTGCCATCTGGCTTTTTAAAGCAATATCTCATCATGTGCCATACTGGTATTGTCAGAAGAAGCAAATAAATCAATGTTAGCACACAGCCAGCCCACAGGAGGTTGTATAAATAAGTTTTTAAGAATTACATCATGTAGTATAGATTCTTTTATGTAATAATGTAACTAATAATAAGGAAGATGTGAAAAACCGGTTGAAGTTTTATACACACACACACACACACATACACACACACACACACACATTCTTAGTATTTTAAACATGAACATCTTGGTTTATAGGAAAATGCTGTTTGTCGTAAAATGTTTAAAGCATTTTCTGAGGACAGGAGGCACTGTACCTACAAAGGTAGGCAGATTTTTTTTCTGAAGAGAGCCAGATAATAAATATTTTAGGCTTTATGAGCCAAATGATCTGTGGAAATTACTCAAATCTGCCTTTATTCCTGGAAAGCAGCCATAGACATGAATAGGTGTGGCTCTGTCTCGATAGAACTTTATTTATAAAACCGGTGGTGGGTGAGGTTTGGACTGTGGGTCAAAACTTGCCTACCCTGAGCATATAAGAAGATGACAATGTGTATCTCACCTTCTGCTATAGTATTAGGTTAATTTTAAAGGAACTGAGATGCTCAAAACTAAACAATATATGTAATCCAACCACCCAATTTCTGAATGATTTCACTAATGTAAGGAAATTAGACAATGATGTAGATCAGATATTTTGGATGACCCATTGAAACTTTTGAAAATATTGAGAATAATGTGAAGTCAAGTTCAGTCTCCGGAATTAAACAAAAGAAAGTCACAGAAATGGAAATTCAAGGAACTGACTTCTTTTTGAATAAAGTGAAAGCACACCTTTCATTTTTACTTTCAGTTATAATTTACATTTATTCCTTCAGAAGAAATCCTGTGGCATGTGTACAGATCAGGATACACAATAGAGCAAGTAAAAATGATTATAAGAATTGAAACTCTACAAGAATCCTAGGAGGAAAAAGCTAATTCCTCTCTTGTGCAGTCATTTCTGCCATCAGAAAATAAAGGAAATATAAACTGAAAGAAAAAGTATGAAGAGCATGCTTCATATGCTTCCTTGAAACGGCTCTATTTCCTAGAATTATTAAGAATTCCCCAAATTCAAGGGGCACCCGGGTGGCTCAGTCAGTTAAGCGTCCCACCTCAGCTCAGGTCATGATCTCTCAGTTCACAAGTTTGAGCCCCACGTTGGTCTCTGTGCTGACAGCTCAGAGCCTGGAGCTTCCTTCGGATTCTGTGTCTCCCTCTCTCTCTGCCCCTCCCCTGATCATGCTCTGTCTCTCTCTTTCAAAAACACATAAGCATTAAAAAAAAAAAGTATTCCCCAAATTCAAGAAACAACCTACTGATAGTCTTAGGGTAGACACATAACAGATCTTGCCACCATTGGGAGCTCAGAGAAGCAGCAGGAGAACATTTTGGATGTTGAGAGGTAGAACTTGTGACATTCTTACCATAGCGACATAGTTTTGAATTTCTAGATGTCTTGTCATTTCTAGATATTTATGAAAATGAATAAACACATTTTTCAAAATTCCATTATGGTCAATGCCAGAGCAAGAAACGGGGGAATTTTCTTTAAATGAAATCATTCTTGCAGTATGCAAGAAACTAAACAGGAATCTCCCCTCATTTGTTTTGAAGTCATAAGCCAAGTGTCATGTGCTTTCTGTTTTTCTGATTCTCCTTGATTCCTAGATTTTTTAGTTATTGCTTCCAAGGGGTACTTCAAAACAGAGGTGTTTTGATGTGGGTATTTTGTGGAGGCCTGTGAGAGTTGTTCTTGTCTGATGTGAGGGAGGGTTGAGAAGAATACAGGCTAGGTAGAAATAAAGATGTATCTCTTACAGTTTGCATAGTAAAAGCAGACCATCAATTTTAAGATGCTCCTTAATGAGCACCTGGGTTACTGTAACAAGGATCCAGAAAGGTTTTATTTCTGTGGGATGTTCCTTTGAAGGTAGCTTTTATTTTGGGTAATCTGTTGGGAAACATACTAGACTGTGCTCAAGAGATTTTGGCTGCATTGACATTTATGCTAACTTAATCTCACTTGTAGTATTTACTATTATCTTTGTTTCCTTTCTTATATTCTGAGAAAAAAATGCACTTAGGAAGATGAATTTGGGTACAGACCAGGTTATGTAGGCTCTCATCTGTGCATGCGTTCACTCAAAGCCCCTTCCTCTTTTATTTTGTCCAGGACTGCAACCTCCAGGCTTGGGTGGCCTTGAGTCACCATCATTTAATTCAATTTATGTCAAGTTTAAAATTTTTCTCTTACTATTTTTCTGATTATCAAAGTAGTATGTGCTCATTATAGTAAGAGTGAACACTACAGAAAACTGTAAAGTGGGGAAAATATTACCAGCAAGGCAATTACTAATCGGCAACTTGTTGCATTGTTGTTTTTTCTACATAGTTGATATAAAAAGGTTTGAAAATTTGCCTTGTAGTTTTGTTCTTTAACAGCAGACAGTGACATTTCCCTGTGACATTACATAAAAGTAATGTAAGTATTATTTTTAATACTGTGAGGTATTAATACTGTGAGTATTTTTAATACTATTTTAATGTGAGGATAATACTGAGGTTTAAAAAAGGGGTGCCTGGGTGGCTCAGTCTGTTAAGCATTGTACTCTTGAGTTCAGCTCAGGTCATGATCTCATGGTTCATCGGATCAAGCCCCATGTCAGTGTCTGTGCTGACAGCTTAGGACCTGCTTGGGATTCTCTCTCTCCCTCTCTCTCTGCCCTTCCTCTGCTCATGCTCACTTGCTCACTATGTCTCACAAAATGAATAAATGAAATTAAAAAAATAAATAGGGGTGCCTGGGTGGCTCAGTCGGTTGAATGTCTGACTTCTGCTCAGGTCATGATCTCGTGGTTTGTGGGTTTGAGTCCCGTGTCAGGCTCTGAGCTGTCAGCACAGAGCCTGGAGCCTGCTTCCGATTCTGTGTCTCCCTCTCTCTCTGCCCCACCCCCCACTCACACTCTGTCTTTCTCTCCTTCAAAAATAAATAAACATTAAAATAAATAAATAAATAAAATGACAAAAAATGTATCACAGTCCATTATGATTTTGTTAATTTGTGGTTATTCAAAATAATATTTATGTGAATTTATTTTTGAATAAATTACTGTCCAGATTTCTGACAATTGTGTTAAGAAAAATTTTCTAGGAGGAGAATTAAGATGTCTGACACCTTAAATATTTTAACGGGGCTCAACACATATTCCAGGAAATATGTACAAATTTATACCTTCGTCACCATTTCGTGAGTCTTAATGACACTGCATCCTCACCAGTGACATTTAACGGTTTTAAAACAATTCTTCCTGGTTCCACGATGAATAGGGCAGTAGTTTGGGCCAAAGGTAATTTTCCTCCTAGAAACCATATAGAATGGAACTGTAGGGAGACTCAAAACTAAGTCTATCGTAAACCACAAAGACAATGAAAAGCCATAAAATCCAAAACATGTGTCAGCGTAGGCAAAAGCAACTGAGGCCAGCAGAATTTGTGCAGGAAGCCCTACCGAGTGACACAGAGGAATGGCAGTATGGGAGAGGCCCTGTTGCAAATGTCAGTAGTCACAGGCAGATAAGTAGTCCAACAAGGAAAGAACCCTGTTCCCAGTGGGAACTAAGCTCCAGCAGGAAGTCATTGCTGTAAGAAATGGAGAAAGATTTTTTGTTCCACTGGTAGCAGATCTCACAGAGTACATCTTTCAAAAAGGAGTGGAATGCAATTGGATGGAAGGGGGGCTGTGTAACTTGGTGGCAGATTCCAGTGACGAAGCTGAGGAGCTCGGAAGAGATGCATGAACCACCTCTTAAAAACTCCGAGGGACTTCCCAAGGTGCATCCCGCCAGGTGGGGCCAAGTCATGGACTTTTTGCCTGGACTTTCCTCCTGACATGAAAATGTGAACAAATTAACAGGCTCTGTAGCTCATCCTGATTAGTGTGATTCAGCAGTTAGTAACAAATTCTTGCCCTTTTCTCCGCCTGTGAATAACCACGAAGGTGCGTTTTTTGTCACTGTGCGCACTTAGAAATGGCCAGCCTCACAGTAGCCCTTCTGCTAGCTTTCTCCCCTCTCCTGCTTCTTTCCCATTTTCACTTCCTCCTGCTTGCCTGGAATCCCACTCCTTAATGGAATACTTCTGTGCCTGATGATGATTTCATTTCTTTATTGTTTGGTTTCCATTGGGATTTCTCCTCTGCTTCACTTGCTACTCACAAAACATACTGCTCGATTTTCAAGCAATTAAAAATTCCCTGGTTACCTTTTTTGTTATTGATTTTGCAGCCAGAATTCTA
Source organism: Panthera uncia (assembly GCF_023721935.1). Classification (NCBI taxonomy): domain Eukaryota; kingdom Metazoa; phylum Chordata; class Mammalia; order Carnivora; family Felidae; genus Panthera; species Panthera uncia. Next base: position 117,873,787 of record NC_064811.1, read on the forward strand.
TCAGAGAAGAAACATTGAATAATTTTGGTCCTTTTAATTTTGTAATGACTTGCTTAATGGCCCAGCATATGGTAAATTTTGGCCAATATTCCAGTAGTAACTTAAAAAAAAGTGTGAATTTTGCCACTGTTGGGTACGTGTCAGGTAGATCAAGTTATTATTATTTGTTTGTTTTTTTTTCAGACCTACCCTATCATTCCTGAATTTTTATTTTATTGTCAATCTATTCACTTGTAAGAGAGATATTTTAAAATCACCCACAGTAATGGGACATCTGCCTGTTTTTTCTTTAGTTCTATTCATTTTCTTTATAAAATTTAAAGCTATGGTTTTTAGAGGGTTATCTTTTAGATTGTATCCCCCTGGTGGATGGAGCTTTGCAGGGGTATGAAATACCCTCCTGTCTTTCTAATAAAGTTATTTGGCTTAACATCTGCTTTTTCCAATATATTTGCATGATCTATATTTTCCCTTCCATTTACCTTCAGCATGTCTTTGTCCTCATGTTACAGGTGCATCTCTTGTAAACAACATGTGGCTGTGTTTTACATTTTTGTTTTGAATTCCACCTGACAATCTTAGTCTTTTTCAGAGTATTTAGTCCATTTTCATTTAAAATAATCACTGATATGGTTGTGTTTATATCTACCATCCAACTATGGTTTCTTGTTTGACCCATCTCTTTATGTAGCTTTTTCTTCCTTTCTTGCCTTTGGGTGGATTAATCAATTTTTTATTATCCCTTTCTTCTATTAATTTGTTAATTAATCTTATTTTACTCTTATATGTTACCTTAAATATAACAATGTGTGTCTTTTTAATTTTTAATTTTTTGAAGTTTATTTATTTTGAGAGAGAGAGAGAGAGAGAGAGAGAGAAAGCAGGGGAGGGGCAGAGGGGGGGAGAGAGAGAATACCAAGCAGCCTGCATGCTGTCAGCACAGAGCCCAATGTGGGGCTCAAACTCATGATCCTTGAGATCATGACCTGAGCTGAAATCAAGAGTTGGACACTTGACTGACTGAGTCACCCAGGCGCCCCAGCAACATGCATCTTCTTAAAGTTGTACTCTAGATATTAACTATTAACTAGATATTATGATATTCCTCATTTGTGTATTATATTCTTTCTGATGATTTTTTAAAGAAGTATGATTTAACTCCTTTCAGAATAATACAAACTTTAAATTATTTTCATGAAGTCATAATATCATTGACACCTGAGGTTGGTCAAAATTTCACAAGAAGAAAACTATCCATGCTTTCATTTATAAATAGGAATGCAAACTCTTCAGAAAATTATCAAGAGAAAGACTCCAGCAACTCATTCAAGGAGTAATATATCATGATGAAGGAGAGATCACTCCAGGAATGAAAAATGATGAACTCTACTAAAAATAATTCATCATATTAATTAATCTAAGGGAAAAATTATGTGTTAATCTCTATAGATGCTGAGTGTTCATTTAACAAAATTCAACAGCCATTGTGGATTTTTTTTTTTTTAAAGAGATAACTCAATACGGTAAGAGTTAAACATTTTGTAACCATGACAAACTATTTATGCACTCACACATTCATACACACACAAACTCAGCCCAAAGACAGCAAAATAATTAATGGCAAAATGCTAGAGGCACTTCTGCTATTTCTGCTAAAAGACAAACAAGATAAGGGCGCCCAGCTCTCACACCTATTTGTAATAGTATGCCAGAGTTATTAATCAACAAAGCTAGACAAGAGAAACTGTTATTTGTAGATGACTTAATACTTAGAAAACCCCAAAAAATGTAACTGGAAAGATTTCTAACTATGATTCGATTCTAACATCTAAAAGAGAGAAAAAAAGAGACAAATCTGACTCACTAAATCCTTTGGTTGACAACAAAATCAAAAAGCAGCAACTCTGGAGAAATTCTAAAGAAGAATGATAAGCTGGGGAAAAGTATTTACCTCTGAAATCATCAAGAGTTGTTTCTCTAATATATTTTAGAAACTGTGGGGTTGGGGAGAAATAAAAACAGTAGAACAATGGAAAAAGATAATGATAATGAATAGACAGTTTGCAAGAAATACAAGTAGTGTATGTAACAAGAAATAGTCTTTCAATTCATTAAAAATATTCAACCTCATGCAAATTTTTAGTTGTTTTTTAATTTTATTTAGGGAATATGGGAATATAAGTATATGCTTTTCAATTTGCTTGCATTTCATTAGGAAACTTTCAAGAATTCACAGGAGCTAATACAAAAGGTTGTTTAAATAAAAAGAAGAATGTGGAGAGAATATAGAGTAGACAGGGAAAAGAATCACGGCACAATTTCTAACTGAATACCTTTTCGTATTGTTTTGTTATTCAACCATGTTTTACCTTTCCAGAAAAAATAAAATGTAATTTTTTGAGAATTTTTAAATTTAATCATATTTTATCTTGCATTGTTGATTACTGTAGGTTGAATTCTTTAAAGCGTTCATTTGTTATTTATATTTTTATTCTTTGAAATTATCTGTTCAAATTTTTTATAGAGATTTTTTCTTACAAAATTTTATAATCATTTCATATATAAGGAACTAGTACATTTTAAGATGTTTATTTCCACATTTTTAGTCTGTTTATCCTATTTTATTCATTGCACATTAATTTATAGAAATTAATCGTTTTTATTTTGTCAAATCTATCAATCTTATTTTGTTGAGGTTTTAAAAAATTGCTTTAAGCCTATCCAGAAATCAGATGCTTACTTACATATTGTTTTCTAGATGTCTTTTTTTACAAACTGGAATTTGTCATATGAAGTGAGATGAGAATATAATTTTTCTCCTAAATAGCTAACCAGCGACTGTATAGAATTTTTGTGAAATAGCAAACATTCTCTTACCTGCTGCTTTAAGATTTCTTTCACTGAGACAGCTATCAATCCTTCAGTGACAAGCTTATTTTCATTTTGTAGTAAATTTCAACATCTACTAGGCCTAGTTATTTTTTATTACTTTTATATTTCAAAATTATTTTTACCAGTGTATTTTTCCACATAAACTTAAAAATAATAGTGTCAATTTCACTTCCTTTGTCAAGTTTTTTTGTCAACTTTACTTCCAATTTCATTTCTTGTGAAATAATTTGGAAAAATGATATCTCTGTAATATACATTGTTACCATCCAGGAATAAAATATGCATTTCAACTTATTTGATTGTTCTTTTTGCTTTTCAAGCTAGTTTTATTGATTTTTTTATATAGTTCTAGTACATTCCTTATCCTATTCATTCCTGAGTATTGTATAATTTTGTCAGTAATGTGAATTAGATAATTTTCTATCTTGCTAAGATATAGAATGATGAATATGAAAATAAGTAGTTATTTAATTTTTATTTTTCATTCATTTCTTTATAAACCATCTCATAGAACTTGTGATTTTAGGGGCTCCTGGGCTCAGTCAGTCAGATGTCAGACTCTTGGTTTTGGTTCAGGTCATGAACTCATGGTTCCTGGGTTCAAGCCCTGTGTCAGGCTCTGGGGTGATAGTGAGGAGCCTGCTTTGGATTTTCTCTCTCCCTCTCTGTCCCTCCCCTGCTCACTCTCTCTCTCTCTCTCTCAAAATAAACATTAAAACAAACAAACAAACAAACAAAAAAACAACCTTGTTGTTTTAGTCCAGTATGATGTCTCAGGTAATTTGCTTAGCTTTGTTAATTAAATAATTGTAGAATAAAAAGGAGCAATTGTAGAGGAGTGTCTGGATGGCTCAGTCGGTTAAGCATCTGACTCTTGGTTTGGGCTCAGGTCATGATCTCACTGTTCATGGGTTTGAGCCCTGCATCTGGCTCTCCACTGACAGTGTGGAGCCTGCTTAGGATTCTCTTTCTCTCTCCTTTTCTCTCTGTGCCCCTCCACTATTTTCTGTCTCCCTCTCTCTCTCTATCTCTCAAAAAAAAAAAAAAAAAAAGAAAGAAAGAAAGAAAACCACAAAACTTAAAAATACAATTGTATAATCTGTAAGTAATAGTTTTATGTTTTTGAATATAATTATAATTGTAGTTTCTTATTTTTATACGTTATGTGTATTAATTAGAAATTCCAAGAAAGTGCCGAAAAATAGCCATCAGAGTATCTATTCTTATTCTTGAATACAGTGGGGATACTTACAGTGATTTGCTAGTAGGTTTGAAGTTGGTATTAGTTTAAGGAAGATTTGATTAAGAAATTATTCTATCCCCATTACTAAGAATTTACTCTTTTTTAAAAAAAAGAATGGGTAGTGAATTTTGTCAAAGGTATTTTTAGGGCACAACTGATGCAGTATTTAAGAGATTGGACTGACTGGAATTTGAAGCCCTGCTCTACTGGTTAGTACAGCATTGCATTGGAACCTGGGGCTAGCGGCTTATGCAGTCGTGTCAGCATTTATACAGTGCAGATAGAAATCATACCTGCCTCATAGGCATTCTATAAATGGCACATGAGCTGAAGCCTTTCATGTGTTTTTCATTGCCCTTGGAATATAGTTGGCGCTCAGTGAGCAATGACTATTATTGCCATCTGTTGAGGTGATGGTATGATTTTTCTATGGGATAACTTACAGTGAATGAACTTCAGCAAAGCAAGTCTGACTGGAATCTTGGATAGCAGTGGCCTGTCTTTGTCAGAGCACATATCCGCCCACCCTGTGTTTGAGCACCTGTGGTTTAACTCACAACCCTTTTTTCACTCTCAGCATGCCACTCACCTTAAAAAAAACAAAAACAAAAAATGTGCTTGCTTTGTCCAGTCAGCAGGATTAGGAAACAAGTTTGTCTTCTACTTTTCAGGACTCTGTTTATTCAGTTATAGGAAGGAAGGGTGGAGTGAAGTCAAATGCTAACCTTTCAAACACTTTTATTTTCTTTTAGTTCTCTTATAGTGGGTGATATTGGGAAATGTGTTATTTTTGTCTTGGTATTGTGCACATAATTTAGGAAGTTGTCAAAACACTCTGAGGGGTAGCCATATACACATATATACTGAGGGCTGGTCATATATGTATATTAACATGAACCTCACTTGCTAACCTCACTTAGTAAGCTTATGTAATTCACTATCTAAATTTTAATTTTCTGATGCAATAGATCACTTAAATATTCGATGGAAAAGCTGACCCGACGTTAACATTTTATGGGATATTAAGCTTCGTCTTCTGTCTTTGTTGTTAGTAAAGCTCACTTTACAGAGATGGAATTTGTGCATTAAATGAGTATACAGGATGCACGATTATCTTTTACTAATACATATTTTATAATTGTGGTTAAGCCACTTTGTAATTTTATTAAAATTTGTTAAATGATTGCTTTTGAGATAGAGATAATACTTAGTGCCACATTTCCCGGAAAATATATGCGTATCCTTGTGGAGATATATTTTCTTTAAAGTGGAAGGCGTTTGGAAAGATAGATGCCACAGATCCTCTGAGCCTCCATCTGTGTTACCAGGCCATGCTTTTAAGCCATGTCTGTTGTCCTAGGGTCAGCTTCCTTTACGCCACCTCACCGCTGCCTCTCCTGTGCAAGCTGCTGGCTCTTTCTCAGCCATCTTCTGTGTTCCTTTGTGGGTTTAGGCAGACACGCCTGAATTCCTTCCAGAGAGGAGGCTTGGCTGTGTTACCTCAGTCCTTTCCTCTGCTTAGCTAATCCTTTGTTGTTGTTGTTGTTGTTTTTTTTTTTTTTTTTTTTTTTTTATCACATTCGGCTACCTCCCGAATGGATATCACATTTGGTATCCATGAGGAATTGCGAAGCAGGGAGGCAGGACCAAGTGCCCTCTCAACCCACTTTCCCAAGGGTATCCACCCATGGCTGGAGAATTTATTGCACACATGTCTTCTTCAACCTCTGTTTCTCTTAGCCTTCTTACCCTCCTGGCTGAAACATCACCTTGCATCACATCTTTCCGATTCCGAGGGCAACCTGTTTTCTAGCATTTATACATAGATAGTGTTTTCACTCTTTACTGTGAGAGAAACTCTATCTAGACCAAGTTTCATTTTCAGGGCAGAAGCCTCCAGAAAGCTAGGTGGTAGGGATCTTCCAAACAGGAGTAAATATTGACTTAACTGAGAAGAGTGTAGCACAGGGGTAAAAACAGGGACGTAAGCCAGGCTGCTTGGTTTCCTGCTCTAGTGATGCTACTTACTTACTAGCTGTGTAACTTTAGGTGTGTTATGTAATTTCTCTGTTCCTCAGATTTCTCACCTTTAAAATGATGATAATAATTACCTTCCTTAGAAAGTTGCCATCAAAAAAAATTTAGTTAAAAATATATGTATAGCTTAGAACAGTAACTGATACATAGTATTTGGTATTTGTTAGCAATTATTATTTTAATATTATTAACCACATTCCAAAAATTATCCTTCTTTAATATATCTGAAAGTATTGGAACATAAGTATAATGTGGTAAAGTGATCGACCCAACTGGAGGGAGATAGGTAACTTCTTATTGGCAACCAAATGCAAAATTTAGAAATGCAGGTGCCTGATTAAGTAGGACTTTGAAGGTGCCATAGAATTTAGACATAATAGTAAGCAGGAGGAAGATTTGATAAAATATGGGTGACAGTAATATTGCTTTAAATGAATCCATAAGGAATACAAAGAGTAGAATCAAAGAGTGAGAGAGAGAGATTGTACTCAAGGCAATTCAGCCTTAAGGACACACAAGCCTAGATTAAGTTGTTACAAATAGCAGCAGGGATACAGGAAAACATAGAGATGGCCATCTGGGGTCAGACAGAGGTTCTGGCCACTGCTGAATTTCAGATAAATGGAGATTTGTCAGAAGAGAGTATTGTCTGGCAGAATTTTGTGTGTGGCGGGGGGGGCATGTTGGGAAGTATTCCTTTCTCTGCTATAGTCTCTAAGAGTTTTTGTAGGCCTGGGCAGAAAAATTTTTATTTTATTTTTATTTTTTTTAAGTTTATTTATTTAGAGAGAGAGAGAGAGACGGGGTGGGGGGGGGCACAGAGAGAGAGGGAGAGAGAGAATCTCAGGCAGGCTCCATGCTGTCAGTGCAGAGCCCAATGTGCGGTTCCATCTCACGAACCATGAGATTGTGACCTGTGCTGAAATCAAGAGTCAGACACTTAACCAACTGATCCACCCAGGCTCCCCCAAAATTTTGATTTTAGATTAATTTTGAGATAGTGATAGGCCATTCAGGTAGAAATACCAATTGGTCAGGAATTGACAAATGTTTTGTGTTAAGGGCAAGATGGTAAATATTTTAGTCTTTGTGGGCCAGATATGAAATCTGTTACATAATCTTTTTAAATTTTCTAAGTTCTGCTTTTGATTTTTTAAAGGTAAAATTGTAGAACAAAAACAGGCTGCAACCTGATTTGCCCCATCAAGACATAGTTTGCCAACACTTGCTGTAATTTACTGCAAAAGAACAGAACCTTGGCAGAGTTGTTGGGGTCAGAGATTTAGAATTCTTCATCTTTAGCATGATGTGATTTGAGAAATCATTAGTGAGCACGGACACTATATACAGTATTCTCATTCAAATTGAATATTGCTATTAAAATAAAATTATATAAATATTTAAAGTGAGAAAATTTTTGCCTAGAAATAGATTTTATAAAATGATGTTCTACATTTTGTGAGCTCTGTAAAGTTACATTGTAAAAACTTCTCTATCAACATATACAAAAGTATATTCAGTAAAATTAACATAGATGTGTTTTAAAAATATTGATTAGAACTTAACAGTTAAACTGTTTCAGAGAATTCTTAATTTCATAGTTCCATAGAAATTGATGCAAAATAATGTTTGACTTATTGGGTGTTGCAGAGACAAAAAGTGAAGATTTTGGTTTATGATGCTTTCATCTTGATGAACTACAGAATGAAACAGGACATAAGAATGGTAGCTAGCTGCATTTGGGCTTCAAGGCATTGGGATTACTTATGTTTTAACTGTGGGATTGGAAGGAATAGTATTCTTTTAAAACTGACCAAAATATATGCATAATAGAAAGAATTTAATAAAACAATTTGAGTTCTTTAATTATATACAAATTAACCAAAATCAATGGTGCAATCCAAAGAAGATTCTTAAGATAGCCAAAAGTAATAAGTCTGCTTATTCCCTCAATTCAAGTAGATTACTATGGAGGAAGTACATTTTCCTAACTGAATTTTATTGATCTTAAATTTAGCAAAAGCATTTTGCATTTTACAACAGATTTCTAGAGAGGTTGAATATTTTCCTGTTAAAACCCAGAAATTATTGTTTTCTTTAAGGTGATACTTTATTTCAGATAAACTTTTGAAATCTACAAAGAATATTACTGTCTCGCAGATTCAGAGTTCAGATTACAAAAAAAAAATTATTTTAGATAAGCACAATATTATGTTCAGTTTCAGGTTCTAAGTTTTGAGGGAAACATTGATAAATAGAATTTGACTTAGGAGAAGTCAACCGAGACTATAAAATATCTAGGTACTAACTCAGATGAAAAATAGTCAAAACAGCTAGCATGGAAAAGAAAGACCTTGAAGGGGCTGGATGTGGGGGTGGGCTACATGTATATCATTTTTCTCCAATATTTAAAATAGCAGAAGCAGCAGATTAATCCATTCATCCATTCATCCATCTATCTATCCACCCATTTATCCATCCAACCTTTTAAAAATAACCTTCTTTATTTTGGTCACCGTGCATATACTTGAGGTACAAAGATGTGTAGGATAACCCCTACCTAAAGCAGCTCACAGACCAGTGGGAAGACTCAGTTTTGTGGGCACACTTACTAGCTAGGTAAACTAATCAGCCTTTGTTTCCTCCTCCTTAAATCTGAATAACAATAACTAGCTCATAGGTTATATGAGGAAAAAATGAGGGTGTGGAAGGTACTTCAGAGTGCTAGGGAAGCTTAGATGATTTCATGTGGTAGTCTGAGGGTTACATTGACAAGAAATTACCAACATATTTTCTAAATCTCGTGATTGAAAAATTTATATATAGTGAATCAGTTATATGTTGCTGTATAACAAAACATCCAAAATTTAGTAGCTTAAAGCCACAACACTTATTCTCATGATTCTGTCTATTGGCTGGGAAGCTTTTCTGCTGGTCTTGTCCGGTCTTATCCATGATCTCCTTACTCACATATCTAGGAGCTTGAGACTGGCTGTGGTCTGAGTTTTTCTCTCCCTGTAGCTTCTTCATTAGTAATTTCCCTGGATTTTCTTTCATATGAACAGGAGCTCCAAGATGGCGACAGTAGGGTGGCAGGGCCCCCTAGGACCTACCCTTGGAGATTACTCATTGTTTCTGCCACATCCTCTCAGTCGTAGAAAGTTATAGGGACAGGACCAGCCCACATTAGTGGGAGGGGAAATAGATTCCAGCTCTTGATGGGAGGAATGGTGAAGTAAGAGCACAGGGACAGGACAAAATTTTAGGACCATGTTTGTAATGTGGTGCATCTTCATTCCACATTCGATAAAATGTAAATATTTTTCTATATACCATGGCTAACAGTTGTATATTTTTTTTCTGTGCTTCAGTAATCATTACTAGCAAATAATAATATGAGATAAGATATGGTGGCCTTCTCTACAGCTCATAGTAATTGCTTATAATTAAAGAAAACTTGCACCCACATCTAGCTGGTGGCTTGAGTGAAGGATCTGTTTGCATCTATAGGAAATCTACTAGTTGAAGAGTTTTAAAGTCTTAGTTGAGCATTACTGTATCTTCAGTGGTTTAGCAATAGAAAATAAATGCTGTCTCTTAATAGCTGTCACGTTTATTCCTCAACGACAGAAAGATAAATGTATTTTAATTCAACTTTTTTTTTTTCCTCTTCGTGCATAACCAAGGCTTATAGAGCATAGAGTGGGGATGGGGAGTGATTTTGTTTGTTTGTTTGTTGCTCCCAATAATGTGGAGCATTGAACAAGCAGATGAAACTCAGCACGTAGCACTTGGTCTTTCCGGTTTGGGTGCCAGCTTGGTTGACACTAGATTTGTGTAGGTTTCAGGCAGTTTTCCGGGCATTCTTTGTTGTAGTATAAAACCACAACCTAGAGCACTTCCAACCTCTGTTTACTTAATAGGATGTGAATCCCTTTTGTTGTTTTTTTAATGGTCAACTGAAATGCAGCATGCATAGGATGCACATACAGATTAATGAAACTGATTTTCACATGTGCTTTGTGGAATCCTCTGATTATTTTATTGTGATATCTCCTATAAAACTTCATTCTGCTTTCACAAAGCTGTATATCTCTTCAGTGTATAGGGGAATGAAGGCAGAAGTATTACCCAAATGAGTTTGCAGAGGATTTCAGAAAGGTCGACTTATAAAATGTGTCAGAAATCTCTGAAGTTTCATAAAATAAAGTATTTAGAGGTACAGTAATTGCATCTTAAATGCTTACTGCACCTTAAATACTGCGTTAGGCACGTTGCATGCAGGACCTCATTACTTCTCATTACAACCATTTATTAGTTGTATTATTATGTTTTTCAGAAGCTCTGGAAGTTAAATAAATAAACATATAGGGATATATTAGTTTTCTATGCTGTGTAATAAATATTTACAAACTTAGTGACTTAAAGTAACACCCATTAACTATATCACAGTTCTGGGGATTAAAAGTCAAACAAGTTCTACTGGGTATTCTACTCAGAGTATCAAGGTAGAAATTAAGGTTTCTGCCAGACTGAGCTGTTGTTATCTGGAGGTTCTGGAAAGAATCCATGCCAAGCTCATTCAGCTTGTGGGCAGAATTTAGTTCTTTGTTATAGGAGTAAGGTCCTTATTTCCTTGCTGGCTGTCAGCAGGGGTCATGCACCGTACCTAGAAGCCATCAGTATTCCCTCTTTTTTTAATTTAATTAAAAAAAAATGTTTATTTTTGAGAGATAGAGCATGAGCCAGGGAGGGACAGAGAGAGAGGGAGACACAGAATCTGAAGCAGGCTCCAGGCTCTGAGCTGGTGTGGGGCTCGAACTCACAAACTGCGAGATAATAACCTGAGTCAAAGTCGGATGCTTAACCAACAGAGCCACCCAGGTGCCCTGAGTAGTCCCTTTTATATGGCTCCCTCAATCTTCAGACCAGCAAAGGCATGTGTGGTCCTTATGATCTGAGACTCCCTGACTTCCCTTTCTTCTGCCAGGCAGAAAGAGTTCTCTGTTTTTAAAGATTCATGTGATTAGATTAGCCACTGTTTCTCCCCCTGCACCATCGCCTTCAATAATCTCCCTATTAAGGTCGACTATACCCATATAATGTGACACAACCGCAGCAGTGGTATTTCATCATATGCACATCTAGGGTGGGATTTGGGGGGTGGGGTGGGATGTATAATTCTGCTTGCTACATCCTATTACTCAAAACAGTAATTGACAGATTTGGAGGTCAAGCCTGGGTTTTGGGTGAATGACAGACCTTTGTCCCTATATCACATTGATCATAGGGTTTGATTTTATCCATAGGCATTATGGAGACCAGCCTTACTGCTATATAGCCAGACTGTGTTGGTGCCACAGACTGCTGTAAAAAATACTGCCTTGGAGGGTTCCAATACAAGCTTTACATGCACACTGGTCCTGTAAAATAGGAGATGCAGATGGTCAAGAATCACATAAATTAGGTTTTGTTATGCTCTACATATTTCTGTGATTTGTGCTAATGTCTGTTTAGTCTGCCCTATTTGATTTCAAGCTTTGGTTTCTACTTTGTACCCTGTCTTCCCACTGTTTATCTTATAAACACACTTTAAATATTTGGTTAACTGAGAGTCAGGCTCATTTGTTTCTTTTGGAAATTTGAGTGCAATAATGGTTTTTCTTTTTATTTATATACTTTTAAGAATTAATTTGAGTATGATTCCTATAGCAATATGCTAAAGGAACTAATTGCAGAAGATATAAAGCCAATTAAGAAAAATTCCATTCTTGATCAAACAAAGCTACCATTGACTGGAGACCACATGAAGCATGTTTTTATGAAGCAGAATATTGGAAGTGGGGTATACCACAATAAAGGAAAACAGATAAGTGTTATCTTATTGATTTTAAATAACATAAACAATTATGTATCATGTATTTCTTAGGCTCTTGAAGCTAACATTTTTGAGAGAACCATTGATTTCTTTATTGGCAGCTTTGAATCTTCTTCTCCACCGCCCCTCCCCCCCACCACATTAAGACACTAATAGGCACCTGCTTTGTTCCCCATGATTTACTAGGTCAAGCAGAGCCGTAGGGACTATAACCTCCTCAACTGTATCAGGAACAGTGCAGTTTGTGTGCGAAACAAAGTCCAGTCCTGGTTTTCTCAATAGCTAAGTAATTTGGGATCACTAGACATCTCTGAAATAGGCAGTTCTAAAATTCTATTACATTTTAAACACATCTGTGACATATTTTGGTTAGTTTCTGAGTTGCCGGAAATATTTCATTTATTTTGGTTTGACTGCTTAGAAATTTGTTTGCTGGATCTCATAAAGACATATGAAAAAATTTTACAGTTGAACTTGCATGAGCATTACAGTAAAGTTCATTGGCACGTATATGGGGTTTGTCATACTTAAATTATAGGATTGTTCTTTCTTTACACAAGAATACTTTCTTGGGTTCTGGCTTTTATGCACACTTTGTTCTTCTTGAATAAGTGTTCCATTTTTATCCTGTCTCTCTTATTTCACCAGAACTCTTTTACCTGGATTGTTATTGGTCACAATTTATGCATCATTGTCCTTTAATGAGATGTTCATATTTCTTCTATCTAGGATAAAATACCAATATATTAAAGCACAGACATCATGAATGCAGACTATGGCCAGAGTTGTCTTGCATTGAATTGTTAAAGACAACTTGGTAAAGTTGATTGCGCCTTTCTTTGTGAACTACGTTGTATGAAACACTGGTATTGTCATTCTTATGGGTTCTCTTCCAAGTTGATGGCCCACTTGTGACAAGTCAAAGCATCCTGTTGATATTTTAAAGTGTTAAAGAAAATTAAATGAACAGTTAAATTAGAAACGGGGTCTGAGCTATAACTTCTTTCCCTGGAAGGGAGGATATTATGGGGAACATGCACATAGGGAATGATTTTTCTGGTAATAAAGTTTGGAAAATAGCAACCAAAACAGAACGTAACTATTCATGCTGTCATTCAGTACGTAGAGAACAAAAAGAGTTTTCACTATGTAAAAGCCTATACTACTATATGTTTGCAGTGATGCCTTAGTGCAAGGGGAAACAGCTGTTTGTCTGTTTTTCTTTTGGTTTTATTTTCTTTTTACACCGCCATTCTATCAGTACGTGGCTTCATAAAGCTGTAGGATTCTGATAGGAAAACTACCGAGTCCATGTGCTTTGGAAGCCAATGTGTTGATTTTCTAGCTGGATAGCAATATTTTATTATAGCTGGAGGGAGAGTGTGACTCTAAGTGTTCAAGGCAGGAAGCCTAATGCCACCAATACCATGTCCAGGAGTGAGCTATCTCCTGTGTTTTATGTGCTTCATTCTACTGAATGAATATTGGATTACTGTTTTTATTTTGTTGTTGTTGTTGTTCTTTGAATATCAGAGACTTGTCAGTGGGTTCTGTTTCTGCTGAACACTTGATGGAAAGTTTTGTTGTAAAGCTTCCTTCATGGAGATGGCTTTATGTCTTGGCTATAAAGGGAAGTCCTATAAAATGTGATCGGAAGTTATGTTTATAGTTGCCACCCGTGTGCTATTAAAAGCTCAGAACCTGAGTGTTAGTTTTAACTCAGAGCTGTGTTTGCCCAGTATATTTGGACACACCCTTCATCCTTCCGCTTTCTTTCTCCAAAACACCCCCCCCCCCCCAGTATTCCTGGAGGGGCTCCATAGTCTTGTTCCACTCACCCGTGGTGTACATTAGAACCAAGCTTTCTGGGTGTCCTCCTTGGATATTTACATTGTCAAAGACCAAAAATCCTTGATGTTCAGTAATTTCCTCTTTTATTACTCTAGGAATAGCTCCCAAGAACTGCTTCACGCATGGGAGTCCCCAGTGAGTATTAACTGAGATTTTAGGAAGATTTTTAAATTGAAAGCAGCATTCTTTAATGGCAGTTCTTCTGTATTGAAATTTCTTGTTCTCCACCTACGTTTTGTGGCCAGAAGCTATTCAGTAGCCTATCTTTGTATTCTTATTAGCTGATATCTATGACCTTCAGCCCAGCCAGTACACGCCTAAATTCTCCATGTAATTCTGTAACTTATTAGTGGTCCCGTTTTGCCTAAACAGGGAGAGCCTGAGAGACTGCCTGTTTTCCATTACTGTATATTTTTCTTCTTTCCCCCAAACACTTTGAGATTGTTGCTCTGAACTCGAACACGAGATAACCCATGAAACATGGTTTCTTTCCTTCTCTTTTTTTCATATGAGTTGGTGTGTTTAATTAACTTGAGTAAAAAAGGAGAAGACATTTTTAAAAGAGAAATAGAAGTCATAGTAATCTTTTGTTCTGCCTGGAAACAGGTTGCTCAGCATACAAAGGGAGACTAAACTATACAGATATTTCCTCACATTTTCCTTTAAAAATAAATAAATAAAAAGGTATGTGGCAGTCCAGGCAGACTGTTTCATTGTGCTTTAATGGCCCATGGTAACCCAGATGTTGAAATGCTCTAAGTGGGAAAGGAATTTTCTGTCATCTTCTTTTCTGCTAATGGTGTTTATTTTATGTAAATATTCAGTTCTAGCATGATAATGGGTGCCCAAGGGAATCAAAGTGAAATAACAGGATTCTTAACATATTTCTCATTCCCATATAATTTATGTTTCATATATTTCTACTGGAAACTGAGAAAACATTTTTTTTTCCTAAGGCAATTCCTCTGCATGGCCTTTTTACCCTATTATAAAGCTTTCTTTCTTTTCAGACAATAGCCCACAGAATCTCTCCGGTGCTCAGTTTAAGTCATTAATTGGCTTGATAAGAGTTGTTAGTACAGAAGGCTTATTCTCTCCATTTGTTGTATGTAACTCCCAGACATTAAGTGACCCATTTTGTTGTTCCTGAGGCCAAGACTCATTATTTTCTTTTGGCACCATACAGACTGTGGATTTCAATTAAATTCACAGACTTATAGCTCATATTGAAGTATCTTCTGCTGAGCAGTGATTTTTCTAGACAATTGTTCAAAATTTTTGATGAAGAGTCAACATTAGATACAACATTTGAATGCATGTACTCTACCATAGAGATTGTTATTGTAAGATTTTGTTATTTTCGTGTGTCTTTCCTCCTTTAAAATAGGTTTTGCTATTTTATTTTTTGCTATTTTGCTAAAAAACTGTGGTTTTTTTTTCTGAACCTTTGTTCGGAGTTAACAAGGGCAAGTTTAACTATTAGCTTCTCATATAAATTATTAATATGTTAATATCCAGCTTTGTTCTTCTTATATATATACTTCCCTCTTAAATCCATATTTGTTGAGAGAAAATGTGAACACTAGGGAAACTTTACTTAACAGTGATTAACTGTGAATATTCTTTATTGAATCTAACCTTGGAAAATATTGATAATTGAATTCCACCAACAGAATTAATTTTAATAATGTTACAAAAATTTTCCCACCAAAGTTTTGTAACTGAACCAAATGAAAGTTTGTCCACTCAGTGCACAGCAAACCAATAAAAACTGACACTGAGCGTTTACAGTGAACAAAGATACTGTATTGGTGTGGCACCACCCAGGAAAATGGGGAGCTAATGCTCAAAGGTCCCAAACTCTCTGATGTCTTGGAGGTGAGGGGTTTTAAGGGCAAAATTTGGAGCAAGGGTCTCCTGAGAAGGTGGACACTGTTGATTGGAGGCCCTGAGGGTCATGTTAGCAGATGCTACTTAATAACTTCTGGTGCCACTCCATCTGGTCCTTGGGACGTCTGTGCCATCCCAATAGACTTGGAATCTGAGATTTTGTTCTGCATGTGAGAGATTTCATTAGTGCTGATTAACTACTTGTCCTGTAGTTACTTTGAATAGTAAGTAAACCTTCTTGCCCCTTGAGCATGTGTGTTCTTGCCTGGTCCAGCCATGCATTGGAGGTGATATGACCTCTAGTGTTTATCTTTCCATCTGAATTAGCAAGATGGATGCTGGCTTCCTAGTTAGAGTTCTAGAGGGGACTATATCCCAATCATACCGTGAACGGATTTGTAGAGATTGAATAATGAAGAGCATTAGTAGCCAGAAGAGAGATCCTATTAGGCATATGTGCTGAGGATGCTAGAAAATTTCGTATAGATATGGATACCAACTAATTATGACTCAACCCTGTACTTTTTCAGCTAATAATTAACACATGGGCTCAACATTAAATCAAGTACAAATTCTCAGGTCTTCCCTTTTCCTGTAAAAGGGATGACTGTCAATTACCAGGAATCACAAATGTATTTATTAAAGTAGAAGGACTGTTTATCAGATTAAGGTAATAGTTTAATAGATGAACAGCTAGTCTGACTATTCTTACTAGCTGATGTTAAAAAAATGATATGTGACATTTTTCTCTTCAGTTTTTCATTTAATTACTAATTCCTGTCAAGGACAATTCGTAGGTAACATTACTGTCTAAGAATCTAAAATAGTATCCCATTGCTTAGAAAATCAAATCAGATCCCTCAGCTTCATTTTGTAGGTCATATGTAATCCTACACCAGCCTGACTATTCAAATGTGTTTTATTGGTGAAAAATTTTCCTGTACCCTTTAAGATTCTGGTGGCTGGTCTAAGAATTAAGTTGACATGAGACAAATTAACAGGAGAAAATAAAATTGAATTATGTACGTAGGGGGCTCCATAAGATTATGAGGCCCATAAGCAGTCAGGCATTTGAGGCTTATGTGCCATCCAGAGCTAAGGAGAAGAGGATGGGGTCTGGGACTTCAATGGGAGGGAAGACAATTCACAGGAAGATGAAAAAGAGCAAATGTTTGGTAAACAAATATTTGCTAGGTGATACAGAAGCAATGGGGCATAGAGAAGGATTTTACCAAACAGATTTTGCTAAATTTCTCCCTGTCTACCACTCCTAGCTCATATTATATACTGTTGTTATCTCTGGTGGTAGCTCCCTTCCCAAGGTGGGTCCTCTAAATTCTTTCAGGCAGTTGGGGGAAGGCCAAAGATTTTTCTGGAACCTTCTGTTTCTTAAAAATAATCAGCTTAGAATAATCTACATGCCAAAGAGACACATCCTGGGATGACAAATTTTGCTTCTCTACAATTTCCTTTGACTTCCTTTGATACCTTTTTTTTCAATGGCACCTCTTAGGTTTTCTCATACTCAGGTGTTATTATTTATACTGGATCAATATTAGCTGGGCTAGCCTCCTTCTTATTCAAATTCTATTCACTTATTTATTTATTTTTTTTAGTTTTGTTTAAATTCCAGTTAGTTAACATACTAATAGTGTAATATTAGTCAGCTGTACAATATAGTGAGTCAACACTTCCAGACAACATCTGGTGCTCCTCACAGCTCACTCTTCAATAGTAACCACAATCGCCACTCCATCCCAAAGCTTTCTCCATTTGCAGCAGCATTTATTCATTCTTATTTCTTATTTATTTATTTATGGGTTCACAGTCACTCTCCAAATATTTACTGAGTACTTTCTGTGTTAGAGGTGCTGCCCTTTCCTAAACATGAATTGTTATTCCGTGTACCGTTATATCTAAGTGGTTATACCAAGTTTGTACTTGGACATTTATTTTACCTCCATTGTAAAACTGAGCCCACAATGGCAATGATTAAGTGTTTTTTGTTTTTAAGAGAAATCATGAAATAGTGTAAGACGTGACCAGGCAGGCAGTTGAGGCTGGTTCTGTGTCTTCAGTTGGCTACAATTTAGTTCTTGGATAATTCGAATTGGTGGAAATTTATTAAGCTTCTATCATATTGATTGCAACTTTAAGCAGTATGGGAGATACACAGATAAATGTATTTTACGCATGTATTATGGGCATAGATAAGAAAAAAATCATTTTATGAAGCCAGCAATCCAGAAAAGAGATTATTAATCTGGGATCCTGAGACCTCTGGAGGATTGAATTTGTAATATTAAGATGATTTTATTTAAGTTTTTGGACATGTACTTATGTGCATTTTTCTGAGGAAAAAGCGTATAGCTTTTAGATGCTATGTATCTAAAGGTACCATTGATCATTTAAAAAATGATCCATATAAAAAAACAAGTACCCAACTAAAGGACAAGAGCCATAAAAGTGTGCTGAGTTTAGAAAAAAGTAAAATGGTAGCTGATTGTGATCACTTAGGGAAAGGCTTCCTGAAAAAGACGACTCTTGTAATATATGCCACGTATCTTTCTGGCCTCAGCTTCCTCATTACAAAAGAGGGTAGATTATAGGAGCTCTGTTATTGTTTCCAGATATAAACTTTTTTCCAATGTGATCACCAAATACCTATCAAAATGCCAGTCACATCATAGGTGCTCAGAAAATATGTGTTAATTAGTCCTAAAATGAAACTTTAAAAATTTGTTACCCAAATATATCCACTATCTTGAGTTGAAATTCTAAAATATTGTCACATTAGCTCCCCAATGTTCCATGAATGAAAGGAAAACGTATCCTATGTTCATACACCATTGCTCACTCTCTTTCACCTGGCAGATGAGAATGTTTAATTCACTATTTCTCCTTTAGTTATTTGTAGCACTTTTTAAAACCTGTGTATTTTATTGTGCTTTCTGTTGCAGCATTTTGGGTCTCCTTATTAGTCTTTGTGGTTTGTGGGGGGTAGGAACTATATAATATCTGCCTGATACTCTCCAGCACCTGGCACATTCCCTTAACCAAAAAAGGGGCTTAGTAAATGTTGAATGATAAATGAAAGGCTACATATCAAAGTGCATCAAAAGAATCTATAAATGGATTATTTTGGTATAGCATAGAATTTAAAGAACGTGAGCTCAAAAAAAAATTTAATGTTTATTTTTGAGAGAAGAGAGAGCATAAGTGGGGCAGGGGCAGAGAGAGAGAGAAAGAGAGAGATGGAGACAAAGAATCTGAAACAGGCTCCAGGCTTCAAGCTGTCAGCACAGAGCCTGATGCGGGGCTTCAACCCACAAACAGTGAGATCATGACCTGAGCAGAAGTTGGAAGCTTAACCAACTCATCTTTATATACTTTATTTCCTACAAATTTTTGTCTGCATAC